>NC_137170.1:11902500-12107500 GCF_951804945.1 Podarcis cretensis | reverse complement strand
TGATACCCAGCTCTACCTCTCTTTTAAATCAGAACCAGTGAAGGCGGTAAAGGTCCTGTGTGAGTGTCTGGAAGCGGTTGGAGGATGGATGGCGGCTAACAGATTGAGGTTGAATCCTGACAAGACAGAAGTACTGTTTTTGGGGGACAGGAGGCAGGCAGGTGTGGAGGATTCCCTGGTCCTGAATGGGGTAACTGTGCCCCTGAAGGACCAGGTGCGCAGCCTGGGAGTCATTTTGGACTCACAGCTGTCCATGGAGGCACAGGTCAAATCTGTATCCAGGGCAGCTGTTTACCAGCTCCATCTGGTACGTAGGCTGAGACCCTATCTGCCTGCAGACTGTCTCGCCAGAGTGGTACATGCTCTGGTTAACTCCCGCTTGGACTACTGCAATGCGCTCTACGTGGGGCTACCTTTGAAGGTGGTGACTGGGAGCGGCCGCCGAGACCATATAACACCGGTCTTGAAAGACCTACATTGGCTCCCAGTACGTTTCCGAGCACAATTCAAAGTGTCGGTGCTGACCTTTAAAGCCCTAAATGGCCTCGGTCCAGTATATCTGAAGGAGCGTCTCCTCCCCCATCGGTCTGCCCGGACACTGAGGTCCAGCTCCGAGGGCCTTCTGGCGGTTCCCTCACTGCGAGAGGCCAAGTTGCAGGGAACCAGGCAGAGGGCCTTCTCGGTGGTGGCGCCCACCCTGTGGAATGCCCTCCCATCGGATGTCAAGGCGATGGACAACTACCTGACATTCAGAAAACATCTGAAGGCAGCCCTGTTCAGGGAAGTTTTTAATATGTGATATTTTAGTGTATTTTTCATCTCTGTTGGAAGCCGCCCAGAGTGGCTGGGGAAACCCAGCCAGATGGGCGGGGTACAAATAATAAATTATTATTATTATTATTATTATTATTATTATTATTATTATTATTTCCGGGTCACCTTCAAAGATAGCCCCACGTAGAGCGCATTGCAGTAGTCCAAGCGGGAGATAACCAGAGCATGCACCACTCTGGCGAGACAGTCTGCGGGCAGGTAGGGTCTCAGCCTGTGTACCAGATGGAACTGGCAGACAGCTGCCCTGGACACAGAATTGACCTGCGCCTCCATGGACAGCTGGTCCTTCAGGGGCACAGTTAGCCCATTCAGAACCAGGGAGTCCTCCACACCTGCCCGCCTCCTCTCCCCCACAAACAGTGCTTCTGTCTTGTCAGGATTCAAGCTCAATTTCTATTTTGATCGTAGTAATTCTTTCTAAATTTGCACCTATAAATTAGAGTTGAATTGGCGTCCGTCTGTCTTGGGAGACAATGGAGGAGTGTGAAGGTAAATTGTTGGAAGGTTACAGCTCCTGCTCTAGCTGTAGAGACCCATACGGGAGCATTTGGGACAGATGAAGGCCTCTAGTTATGCTGCGGCAGAGGCCCCATTGCATTTTGTCTCCCTGCGCTTCTATTATTATTATTATTATTATTATTATTATTATTATTTTCCTCATCTGGTTACTGCTATGGATGCATGACCTGACTGCCCATCTGGTTGTCTGCAACGGTAAAGCCTTGCCAAACTTCCACCCCCATTTGCAGACATCTTTGTGGTGCAGAGTTGGTCTGCCAATGGGCCTGTTGCCTGAAGCCAGCTGTCCATAGAGCATCTCCGTAGGCAATTCTGCCATCTTCCATTCTGTGGACACGACCAAGGCAGCGTAGATCTGGCCAAGACAGGAGTGCAAACATGCCGGGAATGTGGGCTTGTGGGAGCACATCTCTGAGAATTTATTTGCAGATCTGTGCCCTGTTTTGGTGGTGCGATTCCACTGTTTTTGGTGGCGGGGTGTATGTGTGCGGAATGTGACCACTATAGCAATGCCATCCCAGCCCTGAGCATCCTTCATCTGACATGCAGACAAAGGGCAGGCTGATGTTTCATCTATCCTGACTCAGTTGCTGTTGCCTTCTGGAGCTGATAGTTTGTGATCTAAGAGTCGATGAAATCAAACAGGGCCCTCGTTCGCTTACGGCCAACTTCCTCCCTTTTCTCTGCCGTTTTGCGTAGGAGCACTTCACCCTCCTGCCTCTTGACATATGTAGGCTATATTTACTTACACAAAGCTGTAATTTATTTCATCCTTTAACCTCCCTCTGAATCGCTCCATTATAAGCCTTGTTGCTTTTTTCGTGTTCCTGCCCCCCCCCACCTACCCACCCAAACCAACAGATGTTCTAATAGTGATGATCTGGATTAATTGGCCTTGCATCCCCGGAGAATTGAAGTAGAATCTGGTCAGGTCACCAATGGTAATTGTTTAATGGTATTGGCTTGGTCCCTAATGAGTAGCAATTTGCATGACACAAACCGTGCTGACTGATTGACACAACGCAGCTTTTGACATGCAGGACAGGGAGCCTATGAGATTGGGGAGGGGGAGGGGACCTAACGCAGTTATAGACGTCTATTGTTAATTATGAACAAACTGACCACAAATGATGGGAACATTTACACAAATATAGATGGACTGTAGCTGGGCAAGAGCTGATTGTTACTCACCTCTGTATGCCCACAATCATCCTTCCAATTTCAGGGCTGCTAAGCATAACAGTTTGGGCCCCTTTCCTTATTGCAAGATATATTGGTTGCTAGGTGTTTCTGACTGGTTGGACGCAGAGGGGTGGGTGGGAGGAATCAGCTGAGGAACCACCAAGAGAGGAAGGCTCAGAGCCCAGGGACTCGTGGTGGGACAACAGGGGGTGGTCAGAGGGACAGAAAGGAGAAGACTGGGAGGAGGTGTCAGAAGCTGAGGAGGCAACAGGATTTAGTGAGCTGGGAGAATCTGTGGCAGACAGAAGTCTAGAATAAGAGGTAGAAGCTGTAGCAGGAGAGGAAGGAGGCCAGGAGACAGAGATGAGTCAATCCTGCTTTGCAAGGAACTCTGGAAATTGTAGCTCTGTGAGGCCTCTCACAACTCTCATCACCATTAGC
Organism: Podarcis cretensis; assembly: GCF_951804945.1. Taxonomy (NCBI): domain Eukaryota; kingdom Metazoa; phylum Chordata; class Lepidosauria; order Squamata; family Lacertidae; genus Podarcis; species Podarcis cretensis. The sequence continues at coordinate 12,104,524 of NC_137170.1, read as the reverse complement.
AAACTACAGTCTTCCCCACAATGGTGAGATGTCTTCTGTATAACATGCGTCAATTACTCCTAAGCTTGCATTTATCCTTGTGAATCTGCATACGCAAAATTTGTGCAAATATGTGTGCTCTTTGGGTGGGCTTACTGCCTTCTCTTAATTTCATGATGCTTAAGTGACCAACCTACACCCTAATCCCTTGACCACTTTTACGAGTTTCTTTTAAAAGTTTGGCGAGAGGGGTGGTCTTTTCAAGGTCCTGAAGATATATATATGTTCTGCTCCCCCCCCCTTTTTTTCTTTAGTAAAGATTTGTGCCTGATCTCCCATTTGACCAAATTTAGAGTGCTTAAGTGCAATGTGTCCCTATGCACAAAAAACAATGCTGGGTGTCAGATGGACTCATACTGCAGATTAAGAACCCACCGTCACAGCTTTTGAACAGAACTTCTGTCTTCAACTGAAGATAATTGAGATCTCTTGCAACACTACACCTGTGTTTATCCACAGGTCACTTAGATTTGCTGTATAGATGTTATGATGCTTTCTGAGAAATAATGCGATGGAAATATAGGCCACTGTTGGCTGAGACCCAGCAAACACACAGTGTGCAGTGCTAAACAAAAAGATGGATGAAAGCCTAGCCCAGTTACCTGGGAGTAAGGCCCATTGAATCCCATAAGACTTATCTTTGACTACCCCTGGCTAGGATTGCAGCCTCACTCTTCTTTCCTGGTTTTTTTGTTTATAACATAAGCACCGAGAGAGACAATATGTTTGCTGTTGTCATGGCAATCTCCAGAATTAGCTCACTTTTTGAAGAAGGAACTCTGCCACTTTTTCACTCCGTGCTCTTTAACCTTTTTCAATATTAAAAACCTTTTATGACAGCCATTGAAAGTCTCAATTGGGAAAGGTCAAGGGGGTTCTCTAACTCAAGCACTGTCAAAAAAAATAACTGTTCTGAAGGTGCTTTGTGGCCATTTAATGAAAAGGATGTGTGTTGGGTATTTTGTAAGATTTAGGTACAGCAGCTTATAAAAGCAGCATCTTTTAAAAGAGGGGGGGTGATAGGCATACCCCTTTACTCTTCTTCTGTAAACATCTCTTCCTCTATTCAGCAGGTCCAGGTGCTAATGTCAAGTTTATTTCACAGCCCACCCCACCCCCCGCTAGATTTCTTTCTTTCTTTTTTTAATATTTTTTTTATTAGATTTTCCACAATGATAACACAAACCACAAAGAAAAATGATACACAAAAACAGAAAAAGAAAAAGAAGAAAGAAGGGGGGAAGGGAACAATAAAAAGATAAACAATAACAACTAACTTAATTTTTCACAAATCCAACCTTTTAAACATCTTGGTTGACTTCCTCAAATCCCTCCCTTCTGAGTTTCCTTGTAATTAAAAGTAACAGCTTTCCAATATTGTTATTAAACTAAAACAATTTCCAATTATAGTCCATCTTATTCACTTTTCTTAACATTCTAAATCCCATTTATTTAATTATAACTTAGTTTAATCCTAGGCCTATTTGTTTCTTTCAAGTAATTTCTATTTTTTTATATTACAATATTTATTCAAATAGTCCTTAAATTTCCTCCAGTCCTCTTGAAACTCCTCTTCTTTCTGGTCGCGGATTCTTCCAGTCAGGTCAACTAACTCCAAAAAGTCCATCATCTTCACCACCACATTTCTTATAGGTATGCCAGCATTAAGAACTTAAGAAGAAACTTCTGGATCAAGCCTATCGCCATGCAGTAGGTATGAGGGGTTGTGCATCAATTTATGAACTTTAGGCAAAGCCCAAAACTGAAGCAAAGGAATTTGGAGCAAGGAATGGATGAATCTGTTAATTGGGGTTCCTTTCCCCCCTATCTTAAATTCAGTTTACCAGCATCAGTTTGAGATTTATTTCAAGTTTGCATGAAAATTCACCAGCATTCTGGTGAGCATTTCTCCAAGTCACAAGAAGGGATGCATCCACTCTATTCCACGCTAGTTAGAAATCAGGTCTGAGTGCTGTATTTCAAAGAAGGTTGTGGACAAATTAGTTCAGCGGAGGACAGCAAAGATAGTCAATAGTATGAGAAACAAATCCTATGAGGAAAGTTGGAAGGAACTGGCAATGTTTAGCTGCAGAACAGAAGTCCGAGCGATTGAGGAACCCTTCAAATGCTTATCTAAAAGGAGTTACACTAGAAGATTGCCTACAACTCTATGATTCTCCGACTCTATGATTCAGCAATTTTTTCCATCCATGATTGGCTGCAGTCCCAAGAATTCTATGCAAGCCTGTAATTTGACAGTAAATCAAGGTCCTGTACTCTCCTTCTGTTAAAATAATATTTACAAAGAGGAGGAAAGGAAAATCCAGCAGGGACCACAAGACAGTTCAAACTCCATTTATCTTTCATGGAACAGAATGTCAGAATACCTGCAAGATAATCCAGTCCCCAGCAGAAAAAGAATCAGACAGTGACATTATATACAAGTCTCTCTGCAGGGCTATGCTGATAATGCAAGATAAAGTTGGACTGAAATTGCATGCAGCAACAGCAAACTTGAAGCTATGACTTTGCAGTGGGCTCTGTCCCATCATATTTTTAGAGAAAGAGGACTCACAATTGAGGAAGGGGTGCTAAACCCTCCCCCCCCAACACACACACACACACACACACACACACACACACACACTTGGCTTACCTGCCTGTATTGCCCTTCCTGAATTATGTATTCATTTATTCAAAAATTTATACACTCATCTTTAAGGATCTTCCACCACAAAGCACCCTACTATTGCCAATAAAAGCCAACCCCACCTGACCATAAAATACAAAATACATTAAAGTTAAACAATAAACCATTATAAAAAGAGGAGCTACGGAAATAGAATATGAAATATAATGCAGATAATAAAAACAGTATTAAGACATAAAAATCAGCAAGAAATAAGAACTGCAGAAATAAAACATGTTAATTCAGAGCAGCCTGGGAGAAAGATTTTCAACAAATATTGAAAATGTCCCAACAGGAAGCTGTCCAATCAGATCATTGGTCCATCTAGTTTAGTATTGTCTACACTGACAGACAGCAACTGTCCAGGATTTCGGACAGGGTCCTCTTCCCAGGCCTACTTTCATGGAGGTGAAGGCTACCAATGGTATAGCCATGATGGCTATACTCTGACCAGGACAGTCACAGGAAAACCAAAATGCTATTGTATATTACAAAGCTAGTGGGACGCGGGTGGCGCTGTGGGTTAAACCACAGAGCCTAGGACTTGCCAGTCAGAAGGTCGGCGGTTCAAATCCCCGCGACCGGTTGAGTTCCCATTGCTCTGTCCCTGCTCCTGCCAACCTAGCAGTTCGAAAGCACGTCAAAGTGCAAGTAGATAAATAGGTACAGCTCCGGCGGGAAGGTAAACGGTGTTTCCGTGCGCTGCTCTGGTTCGCCAGAAGCGGCTTAGTCCTGCTGGCCACATGACCCAAAGCTGTACACTGGCTCCCTTGGCCAATAAAGTGAGATGAGCGCCGCAACCCCAGAGTCGGCCACGACTGGACCTAATGGTCAGGGGTCCCTTTACCTTTATTACAAAGCTATTGCACTACCAACCTTACTATATGCTTGTGAAACATGGACCACTTATAAATGTCATCTCCAACTCTTCAAAAGATTCCATCAATGGTGTCTCTGAAAAAAATTTACACATCACTTGGAAAGACAGGTAAATTAATACCAGTGTACTGGAAGAAGCAAAGATCACCACTGTCGAAGCAATGATTCTTCAACATCAACTTCGTTGGACTGGTCATGTTGTTCAGATGCCTGATTATTGTCTTCCAAAGCAACTACTCGATTCTGAACTTAAAAATTGAAAGCATAATGCTAGTGGTCAACAAAAGAGGTTCAAAGACTCTCTCAAGGCAAATCTAAAAAAAATGTAATATAAACACTGGCAACTGGGAAATACTAGCCTGCAACCACTCTAGTTGGAGAACAGCCTTTACCAAAGGTGTTGTGGACTTTGAAGTCGCTCAAACTCAGGACACAAGGGAGAAATGTGCTAAGAGGAAGGCACACTTCGCAAACGCTCACCATGATCAACTCCCGCCCGGAAACCTATGTCCCCACTGTGGAAGGACATGTGGATCCACAATTTTACTCACTGTTAAAACCGTGTTCATGGAAAGTACCGTAATCTTACTCAGCTACAAGTGATCGCCAAAGAAGACGAAAGAGAGCTCTGCCTCCATGGTTAGAGGCCGTGATGCTTCTGAATACCAATTGCTAGAAATCACAGGATGGGAGACTGTTGCTCTTGTGCTTGCGTTCTGCTTGCAGGTTTCCCACAAGCATCCAGGTGGCCAATGTGAGAACGGGATGCTGGACTAGATGGGCCATTGGCCTGATACAGCAGGTTCCTCTTATGTTCTTACTTGAAGATGCTGGTGGTTGAACTTTGGATGCATGCAAAACAGATGCTCTACCACTGAGCTATGGCCCTGCCCCAGATGTTCAGTCCTACTTCACTTCTTCAAAAGGGTGAGCACTGGTGCCACAATGCTTGAGTCACAGCATGCAGGATCATGCCCTCACCCTCCAGAAAGTGCTTTTTCGGGAGGAAATCATGGCGCCAAATCGCACAAGATCATGGCTCCCAAAATGGTGCCATTCTCTCTTGAGAAGAAATGGGATGTCCTAGTTTCTTCCAGGGCATTTGCAGGGCATGTAATCTTTATAAGCCTTTTACCCACCTTCTCTGCTCCCTAATTGAGAAATCATGCTTTACCCCAAATTCACTCTGGCACCATTCCCCTCAACTAGACTGGGCCTGGTGTAATGAACCGCCTCTCTGTTTTCCGTCCAAGATGACCTTGCATATAGGGCAGGCCCTGACTTCAACTTGTTTTGTTTGACGGCTGTGATTTTGGCCCATTCCGTGGTTCTCCTGGACTCACAGCTGAGCCGCAGTGTTCTTTATTATGAATAGCACAATTCCGGGCTTTATTCAGCTAAGGCCAATTTAGAAAAAAGAGAGAAAAATCTTGCATGCATAGGACTTTTGTGTAAGAAGCTGGGACTTCCTCCCCACAGGCTCATAATGAATCAGCCGAAAGCCACTTTATAGGTTACACTGGAAAACTGGTGGTGGGCGAAAGGACCACAAACAACAAAAAAACGACCCTCTTGTGAGGGGAAACATGGTGGCCTCGCAAATGTTTACATACATTTCCAAGTTATGGACCCTGAGGTAACGACATGACTTAGCAGCTTCATTTAATGTATGCGTGTATCACAGTAAATTTGCCGCCGAAGGCCATGGTACCAACAGAAAAGCTATCAATCCAGAGGCAAGGCGTCAGCAAGGGAGAGCAAAGGTGACAGGCCTAAGCACCCTCTGCATTTGGGAGCCTTGTCAAGGAAAACCCCAGGGCCAGGAGCCTTTTTTCAGCTGTTAACGCTGGCCTCAGAGACCAATATATATGCCCACATGATCCAAATTAAACAAATGCAGTCAGGAAAGATGCTATAAATCCCAAAGAGTAATAACTAGCAAGGTGTAGGTATATATTTTTTGGTTTGTTTGTTGTTGCTGTTGTTTTTAAAAAAGCTGTGTTAAGTCTGAGAACCAATTTTGATTTAGTCACTTTCCAAAGCATTCTAGCAGCCCAGATTTATTTGTTTGTTTAAAAGATTTATGACCATCCCTTTTTAAATTATTATTATCTAAAGTGCCATGGTAGTGCCGTGCTGTGTTCTTCATCCTTGGGTCTCTCTAAGTTGGTAGACCACGACTCCCATCATTATAGCTGTCAATTTTTCCCTTTTCTTGCGAGGAATCCTATTCGGAATAAGGGAATTTCCCTTTCTTTAAAAAAGGGAAACATTGACAGCTATGCCCATCATCCCTAGATGACAGTAATGGGCAGTGGGAGTTCTGAGCAAAGTTTGCACCAAGGTTGCAGGATAATAATAATAATAATAATAATAATAATAATAATAATAATATTTATACCCCGCCCATCCGGCCGGACCTCCCCAGCCCCTCTGGGCAGCTTCCAACACAATATTAAAATACAGTAATGCATCAAACATTAAAAGCTTCCCTAAACAGGGCTGCCTTCAGATGTCTCCTAAAAGTCTGGTAGTTGTTGTTCTCTTTGACATCTGGTGGGAGGGCGTTCCGCAGGGCGGGCGCCACTACCAAGAAGGCCCTCTGCCTGGTTCCCTGTAACTTGGCTTCTCGCAGTGAGGGAACCGCCAGAAGGCCCTTGGCGCTGGACCTCAGCGTCCAGGCAGAATGATGGGGGTGGAGACGCTCCTTCAGGTATACTGGACCGAGGCCATTTAGGGCTTTACAGGTCAGCACCAACACTTTAAATTGTGCCTGGAAACATACTGGTTCATCAAGCAAATATTACCCCACACTTTACAGGATGGCTGAATAATGCAAATGACCTGGGACGTTTTGCCACGGGAAGCAAAACACCCCACCTCTGCCCCCTCATACCCCCTCTGGACCCCTCCCTGCTCCTGCCATTGTTCTCACGCTGCCACCAGCCCTCCACTGCAACTGTACTTAGTGATGCTGCCAGTGGCGAAGGCGCAGTGTTAGCGGTGAGGACAAGAGTGCTGTGGCGGTGGCAGCACGGATTTGCTTGGCAGTGGCGCAATGGGACTGGTAGCAGTGCAACAACAGGTGTGGGGAAAGGAGGAGGTCAGCTCCATCGCCTGAGGCAAATTGCTCTGCCTGCTTTATGCAAGTGCTTTGCATGCAGGTATACCAAGGAAGCTCTTTACCTGGGTGGGTGAGTAAACTGAGTAAAATAAAACTGATCCACTGTTGATGGGAGCAGATAGCATTGGCAAAATCAACAATACTGTTAAAGAAACAAGGAAACTATTAAAATAAGTTGGAAGATTGGAAAGTGGTGCTACAATATATGACAAGAGACTGGGGGATGGCTGGAGTAGATGTCATGTTATTATAATACAAAATAAGGAAAGAAATTGTATATTTTGATATATGTTTTTATAGAAGCTATTTATATTGAGGTGTGGGTGTGTGTATTTCTTTACTATATCTTGATTAATTTTATATAACCACCGTAGTAGATATGAGAACAGCTAATATAATGGAGAACACATAGCATTTGCATGTTTTTAAGACAGATTTTTAGGTTTCATTATTCTACAATTGAACCATGCGTGACGTACAAGGGCATCCTGCTTTTCCATGCAGGAGCCGAAGGTTGTGAATGTTTTCCTCCCCTGCCCCCTTTCATACCGTATTGGCCTAAATATAAGCCTCACTTTCCCCCTGAATTCTGACTGTGAAAAGTTAAAGTGCGGCTTATATTCACTAGCTTACGGTATGCAGCCAGGAGCGCATGGCAAACAGCGCCAGGAGTGCGGCAAAGCAGTGCCTGCCCCGTGCGTAGTCCCCTGTCCTCTCCCCCAAGGCCAGGAAGAGAGCGAGGAAGGGGATTGGCAACACAATACAGCTCCCCCCCCCCCCCCCCCGCGCAAGTATGCAGCCAGGAGCAGTGAGGAATGGAGCGGCTTATATTCGGGTATTTTTTCTTTCCCCCCCCCCTCCAATTTAAAAGGTGTGGCTTATATATGGGTGCGGCTTATATTTGGGCCAATACAGTATTTGCGACACCCCTGCAAGGTAGGCTTGGCTCAGTTAACATAGGTATATAAGCAGCGCCTCTTTTCAATAGATTGTAGGAATGGGGAAGCAGGAGGTGAGTGGGGATTGTGGGGGCCGTCCATGTAGAGCATACCGGGTTCAAGAAATCTTGCTGGCACCCCTAACCCAAGCTAACCCTCTTCAAACAGCCCTCACCCACCCTCCACACCAGAAGCCTAATGCTGTGGTTAATATTAATTGCTCTGCTGATCCGCAGCGGCTGAAGTTAAAGGCTTGAGTAACTCTATGCATATCAATAGTGTCAGTCCATCTGCAGGGTGCCATCTGTGGTTCAGGATCATCCGGAGAGCCAGTGTTTAATTAATGCCACTGTAATTTGCTCGAATCTTAATAGATCACGGGCCGTCTCTTCTTTAATCGCCGCACAGAGTTCGGCAGATTTGATCATCGCTGCATGAAGCTGCAGGCTGAGGGCTGAGGCAAGTACAGAGACCAGGCCCGTCTTACCCATAGAGGCTAGTGGCACTGGGTGCCACGGCGCCAAGTTCTGGAGGGCGCCAGTTGAAAGTCCGGGGAACACCGAACAAGCATGCTGAGTGAGCGAGGGAGCGTGCGCCGCTCCCACCGAGCATCGGCTCGGTTTTTCCCTTTAGCCTGCAGGCGCCGAATTCTGTGGGTTGCCAAAAGGCTAAATGGGGAAAAACTGACCCCATACTCAGCGGGAGTGTGTGATGGCCTGGGATCCGGACTCAGAGGCTGAACCTGAGGAATCCCAGCCTGCACAGGAGTCCCCGCCTCCAGAACCAGCTGAGCCAAGGCTGGGGCTTGAGCCTGAAGGGTCCTCACCTGTGCTGAATCCTCAGGTGCAGGCACCAACTGGGTCTGCTCTGGCTCCTGAAGTGATGGAGGACCCACTGCCTGCAGGTGCTCCACTCTCAGCCCCGTCAGAGGAAGCTGAGGTTGCCTCTGGGTCCAGTAACCCCCCATCCTCTCCTGAGCTGCAGAGGCTCAGGGCAGAGAGGCGGAGGGAACTAAGTTCCCGCAGGAGGAGTGCTCGCCTCCAGGCCAGGAGAGGCGAGTCACCTGTGGACCGGGGCCGCCCTATGCCTCAGAGGAGATAAAAGCCAGCCATCCCCAGTCCCAAGTTGCGGGAGCAACGTTGTTGTTAGCCTGTTCCTGCCTGCACCCTGTCCTGCTCTTCTGCCAGAGTTCCTGACCACACCCGACTCCCTGCCTTGGACCCAGCTTCAGCTTTGACGGACAGCCTCCATACCGCTCCCTTGACCTCAGACCAGCCTCGGACCTCGCCGCAAGGATAACCCTCGGGACCAGCACAGAGTGTCGCATACACCCTCACTCAGCACAGGCCCACTTGCACAGTGTGCTGCCTGCCGTGGCCACTGCAGCATGAAGCGGCCAGCCTCCGCCTCTTCCCCACCGGAGGAGCCGCCCTCCAGCCACTGCCTGCCTCCTCCAGCCCTAAAAAAAGGCCGACAACTCTGGGAATGGGGGGTGGCGCCATGGCGCCAGATATGCTTAAGACTGCCCTAACAGAGACCGAACTACCTCTCAACCCTCCAAAAGAAGAAATTCAAGTTGCTGCGAAGGTCACTGCGTAGCATCATGCGAAACCCTAGTCCACGGCTGCCTTTCCTGTATCTGACCTGTGAAATAAATAAGGGAGTGATTATTCCTGAGTTGCAGAGGCCTTCTGAGAACGGTAAGGAGATTGCTGCCTTCGAAAACACCAGCAGCAAGGTTCCTTCTGACCTGTGTAGACGAAGGCCCCACCTGCATTCAAAGTGGTGCGACGCCACTATAAATAAGCATGGAATCCAAGGTTCTGGACATCATGTGGAAACCGTCATGCGTACAGCTGTGCATGTACAAAGGTTCCCTCCCTGCAGGTGACATCAGGAGCACAGCTTGTCTATACGGTTCCACTCCCTGCCCCTGTGTAGGACTTAGCCTTGAGTCTAGATTCAGGCAGGTAGCCTTGTTTCCCTGACGCAGTCCAAATAAATAAATAAAAATTTGTCCAGTAGCACCTTAGAGAGCAACTAAGTTTGTTCTGGGTATAAGTTTTCGTGTGAAGTGTGCATGCACATGAAAGTTTATACCCAGAACAAACTTATTTGCTCTCTAAGGGGCTACTGGACAATTTTATTTATTTATTTAGCCTTGAGTGTAATGCCTGAATAGGGCAAGGGTTGGTAAAAAAAACCACCTGGTTCCCTGTGTTGGTGGCTGTGATTGAATCCAGCATTTTTTAATTTATTTGTTAAAGAAAGAGCAACCTTGTGTTTCTCTTCCTCCAGGCAAAAAATAAAATAAAAAATCTAGTATTTTTTAAAACTGAATAGCACTTGAAACCGGATCAAATGCAGAGATGGGTTGCTGGGTGCTGTTGATTTTTTTTTTTTTTGATTTTTTTTTATTTTTTTGCAGGGGGCAGGAGAAGTCAAATGCTTATCGAGAGTGCACTTTTTCATTTTCCAAAAAAACACTATCCTTCCTGCTCTATTATATATGTAGGAGGAGAACAAAAACACAGAAAAAGCAGCATGAGGCTTCACCTCTGGTCACTAATGGTCACGGCTTGTTTCTGAGATCACATGATTTATGCAACAATCGCCCACTGCTCTCAAGCCCTGCCAATCCTCTGCGGATCTCCATGTCAGCACAAACACAACTTCTCTCGCACCCCAAACTCACCTCCCACGCTCATCCCTACACCCAGAGTATGAGTCAATTGCTGGAAAGAGACACATGTCCTGCTGGTCTTCCCATAACTTAGCGTCATTCCATGCCAAAGGTCAGTAGCAGCCTTAGTGGGAAAGTGTTCTGCCATATTTCAAGAAGTAAAAATCCGGACACAAAAGTTGTTGAGCACTTCCTGGTTCTGTTGGCAATTTTTCGAAATTAGGAAGAACTTCCTGACAGAAAGAGCTGTTCGACAGTGGAATTTGCTGCCAAGGAGTGTGGTGGAGTCTCCTTCTTTGGAGGTCTTTAAGCAGAGGCTTGACAACCATATAATAATAATAATAATAATAATAATAATAATAATAATAATAATAATTTATTATTTGTACCCCGCCCATCTGGCTGGGTTTCCCCAGCCACTCTGGGCGGCTTCCAACAGAGATGAAAAATACACTAAAATGTCACAGATTAAAAACTTCCCTGAACAGGGCTGCCTTCAGATGTTTTCTGAATGTCAGGTAGTTGTCCATCGCCTTGACATCCGATGGGAGGGCATTCCACAGGGCGGGCGCCACCACCGAGAAGGCCCTCTGCCTGGTTCCCTGCAACTTGGCCTCTCGCAGTGAGGGAACCACCAGAAGGCCCTCGGAGCTGGACCTCAGTGTCCGGGCAGACCGATGGGGGAGGAGACGCTCCTTCAGATATACTGGACCGAGGCCATTTAGGGCTTTAAAGGTCAGCACCAACACTTTGAATTGTCAGGAGTGCTCTGATGGTGTTTCCTGCTTGGCAGGGGGTTGGACTCGATGGCCCTTGTGGTCTCTTCCAACTCTATGATTCTATGATTCTATGATTCTATTCTATCTTCTGGTAGGCAAAAACAAATAGCAGGTGTGTATGTGTGTGTATATATATATATATATATATATATATTTCACAAAATGTCTATGCCCCAACTGTAAATAAAACCTCAAAGTGGTTTTTAAAGCATGTAAAATATACATTAAGATTGCCAATAAAAATCAACATTAAAAGCAAGTTCATAAAAACAACAACAAATGAAGGTGTATACATTATTAGCTAAAATTACAAATTAAAATACACATCAACTTTATGTGCTTGCATAATAGAACACAGCAAAGGCGCCTGTCTGATGTCACAGAGTCATAGCATTGTAGAGTTGGAAGGGGCCCCTGAGGGTCATCTAGTCCAACCCCTTGCAATGCAGGAATCGCAACTAAAGCATCCAGGAGAGATGGCCATTCCAACCTCTGCTTAAAAACCTATGATGAGGGAGAGTCCCCCACTTCCTGAAGAAGTCCGTTCCAATGGGCAGGGAGTTCCAGAGCATAGGAGCTGGCACAGTAAAATATTAGTTCCTTAGAAGTGTGGAACAAAGAATACATTGCACATGTAGAAGTGCCAAGTTCTGCACTTCACAGTAGTCAAGTAGACAGATATGGTTACGTCAATTGGCCTCAATTGGTTAACGGATTTAAATACTAATAGTAATAGCTAGACTTAACTTGGTAACAAATCCCTAAGCATCGTCAATCTGTAAAAATTTCCAATTTCACCCCAAACTTTTCAAACATCAAGTTTTCAGGGTTGAAATTTTGTGATCTGTACATAAAATTGTGCCTCGCTGTTCACATTCTGGGTGTTTTCCAGTGCAATCCAATATCCACACTGACTGGTACAACTGGGCAAACAAGTCTGTTACAATTTCATTCAACTGCTCACTGCTCCTCTGAAGTTCCACTTCTTCAAATTTCCATCAGTTTGAAGATTTTTTATTATTGTTTTGAAAAGTTCTTGTGAAACTTCAGCACACTTTGGTTCAAATTTCCTCTGATATAGACATTTTGTGAAGCAATTTCCCGTGTTATTTTCACTAGTATAGGCATTTGCAAGAACGTCCTATTTTAGTGATGCACCTTTTGGTACTCATTCCTTGGGTACAACCGGATTGCAACATTCAGAATGGTGCAAATTTTGAGAGATGGCTGTGTTTCAGTTTTGGAAAGTGTGAATTTAGTACATTCACCTTTAGATAAACTTAAACAAATTTTGTCCCATGTTTCTACTGACTGGGGAGTGCCTCTCCCGGGTTTCGAGCCAGAGTTTTTCCCAGCCCTACCTGAGGATATCAGGGATTGAACACAACACCTTTTGCTTTCAACACATCTGCTCTACCACCGTGCTATACCTATGAGGTTCTAACAGCCAAGTCAGCTCCCCATTTGAGCAGCTAAACAGCCTTGCCCCCCAGACCCCCAGCTGCGAGCTCTCTCTGAGAGCTTGATGGAAACCTAATAAGGATCAAATTTGTTTAAACCTTGCTTCTAATTAAGGCTTCCTCCCAATTAAAGAACTCTTAGTCTAATTAATTAGTTTCAATCAGCTATTCAATGAATTGATGAAACCTGCATACAGCAGTAGTTCTATAGCAGAAGAGCATCCTTTATTGTTTCACGTTAATGCACACTCCACCACAGCAGACAACATGGTGAGACAGACATTCCAAGGAACATCCTTCACCAACCTTCTGCTAGCTGGTGCTGGTGGGAAGCTGTGGTGCAAACCATCTGAAGGACACCAAGGCCCCATTCACAGCATACCTTTAAAGCACTATGATATCTCTTTAAACAGTCATGGCTTCCCCCAAAGAATTCTGGGAGCTCCAGTTCTTTCAGGTTGCTGGGGGTTATTAAAAAGGTAAAGGACCCCTGACAGTTAAGTCCCGTTGTGAATGACTCTGGAGTTGCAGCGCTCATCTCGCTTTCAGGCCAAGGGAGCCAACTTTTGTCCGCAGACAGTTTTCCGGGTCATGTGGCCAGCATGACTAAGCCGCTTCTGGCGAACCAGAGCAGCGCACGGAAACGTTGTTTACCTTCCCGCCAGAGTGGTACCTATTTATCTACTTGCACTTTGACGTGCTTTCGAACTGCTAGGTTGGCAGGAGCAGGGACCGAGCAATGGGAGCTCACCCCGTCACGGGGATTCGAACCGCCGACCTTCTGATTGGCAAGCCCTAGGCTCTGTGGTTTAACCCACAGCGTCACCCGCGTCACTTGTTGCCCGCGTTATTAGGAGACCCCTATTCCCCCTCACCCGCGGCGGGGTGCGCTCCCGCTGCTCGGTCCCAGCGCCTGCCAACCTAGCAGTTCAAAAGCACCCTCGGGTGCAAGTAGATAAATAGGAACCGCTTTCTAGCGGGAAGGTAAACGGCGTTTCCGTGTGCAGCTCTGGCTCGCCAGAGCAGCGATGTCACGCTGGCCACGTGACCCGGAAGTGTCTCCGGACAGCGCTGGCCCCCGGCCTCTTGAGTGAGATGGGCGCACAACCCCAGAGTCTGGCAAGACTGGCCAGTACGGGCAGGGGTACCTTTACCTTTTACCTTTATTCCCCCTCACAGAGGTACAATTTCCACAGCGGTTTTGTTAAGTACAGTAATTTAATTAACTGAAATTGCAAGTGCTCGTATGCATGACTATGTGTTTAAATTTGATTGGTTGGTAACTGAATTCTAGAAAGTTCTCATGTGATTGGCTAACGTTGGTCACATGTGAGGTTTCTTGGTGAAGGAGATACTCCAATTTGTGTGCGGCAAGATGACTGTGTTTTAGAATCCACTGTGAACACTGCAAAGTTGAATCGAGTGTGGGAGCGCTTCTTCTCTGCTTAGAAGAAAGAGAGCAAAGCTGCAGGAGAAGGGGAAAGTGGGAATCTCCCATAGGAGCTGCTAGGCATAACCTTAACAGGGATACGGAAGGCTGAAAGTGCTGAGCTCTGGAAAGAGAGGAAAATACAGTTGTTTGGAAGTTAGAAGAAGAGGCTGTAAGCCCATACTTGGAGAAGCATGGGGTTGTAAATGTTATGCTTTAATTCATCTATAAGTTTCTGCAAGTAAGTTTTTGAATGTTAATGTCTGGAGGTTGGTTTGATTTCCAAAGAAGGGTGTCAGTCATATATATGATTTGAGCCTCTTCGCTGCATTTTTGCTATGCTTATTTCAACAGGTTTAACAACCAATCCTTCTTCACAGCGAATTCTGGGAATTGTAGTCCTGGGTGGAGAAGGGTGGGTCTCCTAACAACTCTCAGCACCCCTTAACAAAATACAGCTTCCAGGATTCTTTGGAGGAAGTCATGCCTGTTTAAAGTGGTATTGTTGTGCTTTAAATGTATGGTGTCAATGATGCCTTTAGGTTGTGAAGCAGTATTATTATTATTATTATTATTATTATTATTATTATTATTATTATATAATAAATACTTGTTGTTATAGAATATTTCTGAAGCCAAATGAAATGCACACATCCAGTGAATAGTTGACAATAATCAGTAAGATCTGTGCAGGAGAATTCTGGGGAGGAAATTGGATTCCAGCTCTCCTCCTGAAAGGGTGTCAGGGAAACCTTTTCAATTAAAGGCCACATTCCCTTTTAGCCAGCCTTCTGGGGGGGCACATGTCATTGGTGGGCAGGACCAGTTCCAAAAGTAGGCAGAGGAATTGATATAAATTTTCATCTTTGTACAATGGGGTATGTTGTGACGTGGGGTTTGTGATTTCAGCTCTCTTGACATAATATGCTGGAGACAGTTCTCTAGTAACACTCCTTTATTAAAGCAACAAGACTGAGACCTGAGGAGGGGAGAGCTACATTTATAGGGACAGGGAACTAGCTAGAAAGGATACATTTTGGAGGGAACAATATCAGGCAATCACAGTCCTGCCTTTTGGAGGAAACCAATAAGACAGAGGATCCAAATACAGCAGCTTAAATGAACCAATAGTAGCTGTACCCTCTGGAACCAAAAGGCAGTTACTTTACCCTAATGCAAATACAGACAATAATAATACAGATATAAAATCCTTTGACTCAATACACAACAGGGTAGTTTCTAAACACACCCTTCTCAACCCTCTATCCCAACAAACAAGGGGCACTATCAGTATTCAAGGCCACATTCCTGTTCGGGGGAGGGAACACTCTGGGTGCAAAGCAGGGGGGTGGGGAGGAAAGGGTGTGGCCTGGGGAAAGTGGGTGTGGCTGAAGAGGAGGTGTGGCCTGGAGAGAGTCCCAAGGGCCAGATAAAGAGACATTGGAGGCCTGAGGTTGCCCACTCCCTTGTCCTAAAATTGCAATGGAAGGCATGTTCTGCTCTGCTGTTTCTACACCAGGGATTTCAACTGGGATAGCTTAGTTGGCAGAGCATGAAATTATTATTCTCGGGGTCATGGGTTATAGCCCCACACTGGGCAAAAGATCCCTGCATTGCACAAGGTTGGACTAGATAACCCTTGGAGTCCCTTCCAGCTCTGCAATTCTATTATTCTAACTGGAGGCCTCTGCTGTAACCCTGCCAGACCTCCGTTATAGGAGATGGCAGTCTAAAGCGCCAGATGGATACGAAAGGGGGTGGGGGGGTGTCAAGGTGGAAGGAAGCGGCATCTGCTGGTTTAGAAATATAACTTAATCTGCAAAGTGGTGTTTGTGCGATTAGGACAGCACCCACCGTTTTCCAGCTGGAGCAATGGGCATCAATATTCTAACAACGGCAATACCAGCAAATTGGCTAAATTGCTCCAATTTAGCCGCGACAAAGATTTCGGCCTAAACAGATGGACAGTTGGGACTTGACAACTGTTAGTATGCTGCAAAAGGGGGTCAAGGGGGGTTTCCTTTCCAGGAGTTATCCCACAATGCCCTGACCCTAGTGGTGCTCATCCGTGCAGGGAAACCTCAGTATGACACCAAGGCCCATTAGGGTTTTGTGAGGCACGTACAGCAATGCTTAAGTATTTGAACCGGAGAGGAAGTGGGGAGCATGGATTGGCTGGCAGGTAGCTGCAAGGTCCGTTTGGCACAATATAAGGATGGAGGTTGCCTTCAGCTCCAAACAATTAAGAAAAAGGAGGTGCAAGACTTGGAGCTGTAGCAACTAACCCAGAAGTTCATGGAGCCCCATAAATCCTATGCAGGTCAATTGCATGGGGGGTTAGAGAGGCAAAGAGCACTCTCTTGGGGTGCTACTGTGTTCCAGGGACACCTTCAGAACTGCTGGGCCCTACTCTGCCATCATCATCATCATCATCACCTCCACCGTTATCATAACTCTTTATTCATGCATCATTTCCCTCCCTATTCCATCAAGATTATGCAGGCAATTCCATAACAATTCCATAACAATTAACAATTCCATAACAATTCCATAACAATTAACCGATTACTTATCTGAATATTTTCATAGTTTTTTTTTACTGTAAACCGCTCTGATATTATTATTTTTACAAACAGCAGTAATAGCAACGAAAAATATAAATATTTTTTATAAATAAAGAAATAACCATGATAAAAGCATTTCACAGCAGCAAAGGATTACGTATTTCACTGTGAATTACAAGAGAGAACGAAATTTATATTGTTGCATGCTTACCCAAGGTTCGTGTTTTCTTTTGGGAATGAGGCACAGTGGAGACTCTGGTGTTTTTAGGATATATTGTTTATTTACACATAAATACAATCTGAGCCTATGAGGAAGGGACTCAAAGCGTGAACACCCCAAGATGGTCTTGTTTCTCCCATAGCCGCAATCTTTGATTCAAACAGAAATCAAACCTTACTCCTTCCCTGTCCTTCCAGGCTGCAGTTTTTCTTCTAGCTTTTAACTCTCATAACTGCAACTCAACTCTAAACTACATTGGCTCCCAGTACGTTTCCAAGCACAATTGAAAGTGTTGGTGCTGACCTTTAAAGACCTAAACTGCCTCGGTCCAGTATATCTGAAGGAGCGTCTCCACTCCCATTGTTCTACCCGGACACTGAGGTCCAGCACCGAGGGCCTTCTGGTGGTGTGAGAAGCCAAGTTACAGGGAACCAGTCAGAGGGCCTTCTCGGTAGTGGCACCCGCCCTGTGGAATGCCCTCCCACAAGATGTCAAAGAGAAGAATAACTACCAGACTTTTAGAAGACATCTGAAGGCAGCCCTGTTTAGGGAAGCTTTTAATGTTTGATGCATTACTGTATTTTAATATTTTGTTGGAAGCCACCCAGAGTGGCTGGAGAAACCCAGCCAGATGGGCGGGGTATAAATAATAAATTGTTGTTGTTGTTGTTGTTGTTGTTGTTATACGTGCTATGTGAACACATTCATTTTTCTGTCTCCTGACATTTCTTAAGAAGCTATTGTTCTCAAGATGTTTTAATGGGGGGAACCATGATTGTAGATACTGCTTTAATTCTACAGTGCAGACGAGGCCTGAACAAAGATTTCACAGACACAGCTCTGTCTGCTTTTAAGATTATAACGCAGGGGACGCGTTCTTGCTCTTTTTTCCTGGGTTGCTCTCCTTCTCTGAAATGCATTTTTTGTTGTCACCGTGGGAAGCTGTGGGGGAAAACTGGGTCAAAAATGCATTTGATTTTATCCTGAAGGCAGAGGAGGTTTCGCTGCAGCATTTGACCCCGAGGCAGCAAATTTCACTGCTCTGGGCAGCAGCCAAGGAAACATTCACGTCTCCTGCATTCACTCAGGGGCCTGTATTCCCACAGAATGGCGGTGGCGGTGGGAGGTCGTGGAGAAAAGGAGGAATTTTTCAGGTAGGCTGAATCGTCAGCTTCCACGGAAATCTCCCAAAGGCTGCAGCAAAGAAATAGAGAGGACATTGTGTTAATCTGAATAGCCAGTTCACACGCAGGGTATCACTTGACCTATTCAAACATGCAGGGGGGGCAGGGGAGCTGCTTTAAAAAATAATAAATTATTGCCGTACAGCAGGGATGGAGAAGATGAGGTCCTTCACACAGGGTCCCTGGACATTTCACCATCTGTTGATCCCTCTGCTACCACCCAGGCCCTACCTGGTAAAATACTGATTCCAGTCAGGGTTAAGTTGGAACATAAACTTCTGTTTATTTATTGCAGTTTAACAAGTGTGTGGTTTCATAAACAGTCTCAGTCAATTACAGTGATACCTCGGGTTAAGTACTTAATTCGTTCCGGAGGTCCATACTTACCTGAAACTGTTCTTAACCTGAAGCACCACTGTCAGAGCTGCCCAAGGTCCCAGCTCACAGAGGACCAACGCCAGGTCGTGGTTATATACAAAAGTCTTTATTGAAGTTCAGTTTCCATTCCAAAGCCGTAGCGCGCAGCTCTACGTCTTAAACCCTAGACCGCCGAAGTTCCGTCTGAGTCTCCTCCCCCTAGACACCAGTTTAAGACTCTAGCCTTACTCCACCTCTTCTGTTGTTCTTTCCTCCTCTGGGTCCGTCTGCCCGCCGGGGTGTTGCCCTTTCTGGACTCTTCTGATGCTGAAGAGTCCCCGGATTCTTCCCCCTGCCTCCGGCGTGCTTTAGGACCTGGCTCCCAATCCGAGCTCCCTGCTGTCCCGCACGCCTGTACATTTGAACTTGGCGCGCGCGCCCACCCGGCCACCTTCCTCCTGACCGTTACACTGCTCCTGTCACTGCTTCCCCCTTCAGGGGGGCTAGCTGGATCTGACTTCCCCTCCGTTCCCTCACTCAGCGATAGGGGCGTGGTCAGCCCTGACTCATGGGACTCTTCCCCCCCGCTATGCTCTGGTGGGGAAACTGGTCCCGATCTCCAGCTGCTGCTTTGGGAGTCGCTGCTGGCCCCTAGCTTCTGGTGCGTCCCTCCCGGGACCCCCCTTGCCCTGGCCATCGGAGCCCCCTTCTGTGAATCTTCCGATTCGCTGGAGAGGCTCATGGAATCTCTCGGGCCACTGTCATCTTCCCCTACGCTGCCCTCAGATTCTTCCCCTTCGCTCTCCATCTCCCCTCTTCCCTGTGCTTTTGCTCCTGAGCCCCTGACAACCACATTAGCTAATGGGGCCTCCCGCTGCTGCCGTGCCACCGGAGCACAATTTCTGTTCTTATCCTGAAGCAAAGCTCTTAACCTGAAGCACTATTTCTGGGTTAGTGGAGTCTGTAACCTGAAGCGCATGTAACCTGAAGCGTATGTAACCCGAGGTACCACTGTACAATCATGGGGTGCCTATCCAGACCTATAACTTCTGCTACCTGCTCTCATTCACTAAACCACCTCAGATATTTATATGTCTTCCTAGCTCCTAACTGTTCCTGACTCAGCTTATTTCGCTACACTAACTCAACCTGCCCACAGACTCTATCCCAATTCACTCCCACTCCAACCAACCACCCAACAAACTCCTCCCTTTGCCCCTCCCAGAGCTGATTTTATAGTCCCTCTGACTCCACCCCCCTGGGTTCTGATTGGGTAACCTGTTTAACTATTTCACCTCCAGCACTCTCGTATGTTAACGTCACATACAGCGCCCGGCTTCACTTATTTGATGGGAGTTGGAGTCCAAGAGTATCTGGAGGGCTGGAAATTCCTCTTCCTTGCAGTATAAACACAACTCTACAGAGCAGTTCTGCCACAGGGTGACCAACCACCTGCCAAAAACAGCCTGGCTTAGAAGAACAGTATCATACAGTATCACAAGGGTCATCTAGTCCAACTGACCCTAAGATCAAGAGTCTCATGCTCTACCGACTGAGCTAGGCCCTCTCTTTTGCTGTTAACAGCAGCATGAAGTTGTTTATGTTTGATGTTGTTGGTTTTTATTACAGTCATACCACGTTACATCCGCTTCATGTTACGTTCTTTCAGGTTATGTCCCGCGGCGACCCAGAAGTACCAGAAAGAGTTACTTCCGGGTTTCACCGCTTGTGCATGCACAGACGCAGCAAAATGACGTCATGCGCATGCGCAGAAGCGGCAAATCGCAACCAACACGTGTGCAGACGCGCCACTGTAGGTTGTGCTCTTTTCATGTTGCGAACGAGCCTCTGGAACAGATCCCGTTCGCACCCAGAGGTACCACTGTATTAATATTCTGTTGGGAACCGCCCAGAGTGGCTGGGGAAACCCAGCCAGATGGGCAGGATATGAATAATAAATTGATGATGATGATGATGATGATGATGATGATGATGATGCACTGCTGTTTTCTCACACTTCAATTCCAGCTGTGGTCTTTGTGTATGGGGAACAGCTTTTTATATAGGCTAGATGTGGTTTCTGATCTTTAAAAGATCATAAATTTGTATCTTTTATTTCTGCGCTCAATTTCTTGATCCAATACCTGTGAGAGGGAGGAGGAGGATCCAGGAAAAAGTGCCAGGAAAGGCGAAGTTGAAGGTGGCTCCCACACTGTTTTAATAAAGCAGCTCCTGTAGATGTCGTCGTGCAGTGTTTGCCCTTAATTTGTCCCAAAGTGCATCTGAATTGCCAGCCCTTTATCTTTCAAAACATCTCCTTCTGCTTGGCTTCTCCCTTGCTTCCAGCCATGGACATCCTAGCTTTCTTCCCAATTAAGCCCAAATCTATATTTGAACTATCCTCTTGGCAGAGTCGCTGACACCCGGCCCTTCAACACGTCCATCATAAATGCTTATCTCCCCTGGACTTATTGTTCCCAGGATTTCTCAGTCAATACAAGGAAGGGCAATTTCAAAGTGCTGAGCAAAAGAAGTATTTCGCCGTAATCCCTGGGAATCGATGGAAGGAGGCTGGGGAGTGGGCACTGCGTGGACATAATTGCCACTTCAGAACATTTGTTTTTGGCTGTCTCACGTGCCGTGTAATTGTATGGCTTCTCCATTCAATGCGCAAATTGAGAGGTGGGAACTGTGGGTCAAGGACCCCCCTTTAAGCTGATTTAGGATTCTTCAGAATGAAATGAAATAGCCAAGGACCTGGTCCCACGGAGGTGATAAAAATCCTGTGGTGAAATCAATAAAGGTAAAGGTAAAGGGACCCCTGACCATTAGGTCCAGTCGTGACTGACTCTGGGGTTGCGGCGCTCATCTCACTTTATTGGCCGAGGGAGCCAGCGTACAGCTTCTGGGTCATGTGGCCAGCATGACTAAGCCGCTTCTGGCGAACCAGAGCAGCGCACGGAAATGCCGTTTACCTACTTGCACTTTGACGTGCTTTCGAACTGCTAGGTTGGCAGGAGCAGGGACCAAGCAATGGGAGCTCACCCCGTCACGGGGATTTGAACCTCTGATCTTCTGATCGGCAAGCCTTAGGCTCTGTGGTTTAACCCACAACGCCACCCGTGTCCCACCCAAGAGGAATAGGAACATAGCAAAATGGAAACCTGCTTTATGCTGAGTCAGGTTTGCTTACTCATTGCCTAGCAATGTCTCTCCAGGATTTCGGGCAGAAGATATTCCCAACCCTACCTAGAGATGCTGGGAATCGAATCAGATTTCTGCTGCTTGTAAGGCAGATGCTTTGCTGCTGAGCTACAGCCTTTACTCACAGACCCCCACATATTCTTCAGCTATACTGCCCAAAGTCCAGTCACCTTTCAGTGGTCAGGTGTGACCTGGCCTCGTCCCCTGTCTCGATCTGGCAGCGGCGCTGGATGGGGGGCCTGGCTGGGTATGTAACCTTTTTATGTTACAGTTTATAATTTCCACGCTGTTTGAAGTTTTGTTGTTGTTGTTGTTTAGTAGTTTAGTTGCGTCCGACTCTTCGTGACCCCATGAACCAGAGCACGCCAGGCACTCCTGTCTTCCACTGCCTCCCGCAGTTTGGTCAAACTCATGCTGGTAGCTTCGAGAGCACTGTCCAACCATCTCGTCCTCTGTCGTCCCCTTCTCCTTGTGCCCTCCATCTTTCCCAACATCAGGGTCTTTTCCAGGGAGTAATTGTCCTCTGCTCTTCCTCAGTAGCATGTTGGACGCCTTCCGACCTGAGGGGCTCATCTTTCAGTGTCATATCTTTTATATGCCTGTTGTCTTTGTCCATGGAGTTTTCTTGGCAGGGATACTGGAGTGGCTTGCTGGTTCCTGCTCCAGGTGGATCACGTTTGGTCAAAACTCTCCACTCTCTTGGGTGCCCTGCATGGCATAGCTCATAGCTTCTCTGAGTTATTCAAGCCCCTTTGCCGCGGCAAGGCAGTGATCCATGAAGGGGTATTTGAAGTTAGTGTGAAGTATGTGCAGGTCATCGTTTGAATATTTTATTTTCAGTTAATGAAGAAATTACACATTTCTAGTTACGAGTGGTTGTTGAACTAATTGACTGATGAAGAACTGAACGACACAGCTGTTGCTATCCGGAAACACTCTTCAGCGGAGTTCAGAGTTGGACATCAGAATTAGACATTTGCATTACAAATTTGCACTCAATCCCACAAATAGTTCCTTTTCCCATCAGTGTAAGTGAGTGTAAGTGTGAGTGTAAGTATGTTTGAGCACTTTTAAGGATTGCATGAAATGTATGTTTGTATGCTTGTATATCTGTAATATATGTGTATTAATGATGAACTATTTTAACAATAAATAAAAAAAAACAAGTTTGTTCTTCGCCGGGTAAAGTCTGGGACCGTGACTTATTCAAGGACTTTCAGGGACTTCAGTTTGATAGTTTTGCATTATTTCATAAAGTTTTCTATACTGTAATTGTTTCTGGCCATTGTGTTGCTTTCAATATTGCTGAGACATCACATACTTGCCAGGGCTCTGGATCATAGTCTGCCTGCTAACTGGCCAATCACAGGCAAGCTTGCATATGGGCCCTCCCAGGGGCAGGGCCAACCATGCCGGTGGCTATTGCTTGAGTCCACTCCTGGGGGTTAAGTTTAAGTCAGGGGACTCCATATATACAGACAGCAAAAATGTGTGGAAGAGCTCATCTGCACACAGCAGCAGCAGCATCACTTTTGATTTGTATACCCTCTTTCTATCTTACAATACCCAAGGCGGTTTACGAGCTGAAGAAACAAAGAATGTGCACCCTATAACAATCTAATGCAATACAGTGGTACCTCAGGTTACAGACACTTCAGGTTACAGACGCTTCAGGTTACAGACTCCGCTAACCCAGAAATAGTACCTCGGGTTAAGAACTTTGCTTCAGGATGAGAACAGAAATTGTGCTCCGGCGGCGTGGTGGCAGCGGGAGACCCCATTAGCTAAAGTGGTGCTTCAGGTTAAGAACAGTTTCGGTTTAAGAACGGACCTCCGGAATGAATTAAGTTCTTAACCTGAGGTACCAGTGTACAAAAATGTGAAAATAAAACATAACTTTAAAACAAGCAACCTACATCAAAAAAGTAACATTCAACAACCATTAGAATAGTATAGAATAATAACATCAGGATATAAAAATTAAACAGAAATTCACTCTTAACAATTACAGTGCACAATTTCTAAACTACAATTGATAAAACAACGGCAAACCACAGGTCATAAAATAATACCATACAAATTGAGAAGCAGAGACTGGAGGGTGGGGCAAGGCAGGTGGAAGAAGGGGTGAGGAATCCTGAGATTTGAAATGGTAGAAGAGCATTTGTTGTGATATATTTTTTTTACAATATTTTTTTTACAAAAACGGAGCCCTTGGCTACCTCATTTGTAATGACCTTTGCCTCCTTCCACCCGCAAAATAATTAGATTTCACTCAAACCGTTGGAGACCAACCAAAATAATGGAAAAATATGGGCTAAATACTATATAAGCCTAAAATAAATAAGCAGCTACCTCTACTGGTTATAGGAGTGGTTAAAATGACTTTTGTGTGGACAGGCGGAGTCCCCCAAATCCCAGGCACCCCCCCCCGTCATGTGGAATAACGACTCAAGACAACGTGCTATGGGATTAAATTGGCCACAACTTTATTATATTTCAGATGTGGGTAGACCTTGGCTCAGGCATTGGGTGTTATCCCTCCCCAGTCCCCAGCCGGGGACCTAGCAATCATCAGCGTTATCCAGTGTGGGGGGGGGATGGGCCGGCTCTGGAGAACATATGTTCAAGCAGAGATAGCCGCCCCCGTTACGCCGCCATCACAGGGAGAGAGCAATGATGACCTCTCGGCGTACGGTCAAAGCCTCCCCTCAGAAACCCCTTTAATGGGGAACCCTGGTATCGCCGCTGCAAAGAGGAAGATGGACTAAAGGATTCCGCCCAAGGCCTGATACCGTCAAAGTTGTGACGTTTTGCTACGGGAAAGGCGAAACCTGCCAATGCAGGGGAATTCCTTTCCGGCCCTTTAACAGCGACCTTGACGTAGCAGCGCCCGCATACCTGTGAAGAAAAGTTAACCTGCAAAATAAGACATTAACTGAGGGTGGGTAGGGTGGGAGAAGCTCTGGAGCCAAGTGAGGATTCCCAGGTAAGATCCTCCCACTATTGTGTGGGCAGGTAGTCCCTCCCCTACCTGGCCTGGTCTCCTTGGCAACACTTCCCCCAGGTGGGAATGGACAACTGACTGAGGTAGGCGGAGACCTCTAAGTATCCCACCTGAGGGAAGGCAAAGCCAAGCCTGTGTTGATGGAGCCGCTCCAGGTCCAGGGGCTGCGCATGTCCACGCAAAGGGCACCCCCTGTTTTATGCGGGGAGCGGTCATTCCTGAAGGCCTACGTGGCATAGGGGCCTAGGTTCCCAATTAGAGTCACATGCTGGATATTGGCAATAAGGTGCACAGATGCAAAGGGGAGCAGGGGCTCTTGCACCTTTAATTGCATTTCCCTCTTCTGTACAACAATTAAAGGTGCAGGAGTCCTGTCCCCTTTTGCAAGTGGCCTCCCAGTCCGACAAGCACCCATTACAGTTGTCATTGCACAACGCGTTTTGCCTTGCTCTCTCCAAGGATCCTGAAAATGACTGTCCTCTAGGAAACATTGGCAAAGGGGACAATGCCACGATTGTTTCTCCCCTCTCTCCTCCCACCAAAAAAACCCCCATATTCAGACTCTGACAGGTCTGGGGTGAGTGCCATTCAAGTGTCGAACTTTACACACTCCAAACTAAGCCACTTTTGCATGAAATGGCTTAACTCTAAGCAGGAAAATTCAGAAAAGAAAAGCTTGATTTTTGGCATTTCAATAAGTGTACCCTTAAGTATAGTTTGAAGAAGGAATAATAAAAGTTTTTAGCGCTGCTCAGAGGCCTGCAGTAAAATGGGCTTTATATCTATGGCACCAGAAATAGCTGTATTACAAATAAATGTGCATGCGCGTTATAAAACTACGGGGATCTGGCAGTTATCACCCTTTGAAGCCACCATATGCGGGTCCCAAATTGTAGCCTTTGGAAAACTCTTTTAAGAGATTTGTTTGTTTTGCTCATAGATGTGGGATAGGAAATTATATTTCTCTTTCATTTGGGGCTCCAGCTCCTGCCGCCCTTGCCAGCATGGCCAAGGCTCAGGGGAGACCATAGCGTTCCTTTTCGATATTTTAGTGACATTGTACACCACCCTGCTGTTTTGTGAGAGGACGGTATATGAATACTTTTATAAATAAATGAAATAAGTAAGATGGGCGCTAGCATCCTGCAATATCTGGAGAACCCCAGGTTGGAGAAGCACCAGGTAGAGTAAATTGGAAGGCAGACTTTGTACTGGCCATCATGCAATGGCTTCTTCCACCTGCCTTGCTCCTCCAGCCCTAGGAGACATTCCCAGACCCTGACTTTAATGTTGGATGATAGCTGAGATTCATGCATTGCAGGTGGTTGGACTAGATGACCCTGGGAGGACACTTTCAACTCTACAATTATGTGGTTCTGTGTATAATAGTAGACTGTGTTTGCCTTTAGGGGAAAAACATAACTGTTGTTGTTTTTTGGCGTTTTGCTTCAGTTTGTTGGAAGAATGGGCAGTCTGGGTGAGCTCTCCACCAAATCCACTGTTTCTCCTTCCTGTTTGGTCCCAGCCTGTTTGGGGACCAACAGCAACATGTTGTTGTTGTTTAGTCATTTAGTCGTGTCCGACTCTTCGTGACCCCATGGACCAGAGAACGCCAGGCACTCCTGTCCTCCACTGCCCCCCGCAGCTTGGTCAGACTCATGCTGGTAACCTCGAAAACACTATCCAACCATCTCGTCCTCTGTCGCCCCCTTCTCCTTGTGCCCTCCATCTTTCCCAACATCAGGGTCTTCTCCAGGGAGTCTTCTCTTCTCATGAGGTGGTCAAAGTACTGGAGCCTCACCTTCACAATCTGTCCTTCAGTGAGCACTCAGGGCTGATTTCCTTCAGAATGGAGAGGTTTGATCTTCTTGCAGTCCATGGGACTCTCAAGAGTCTCCTCCAGCACCATAATTCAAAAGCATCAATTCTTCGGCAATCAGCCTTCTTTATGGTCCAGCTCTCACTTCCATACATCGCTACTGGGAAAACCATAGCTTTAACTATACGGACCTTTTGTCCCCATGGACATTCTTTTGCATTTAGTTCTTTAGGTCCTGCATCCGGGGCCAGCTCCGGAGAATTATATGGCCAGATATTATATGACCAAGCAGTACTTCCTGAGTTAGTTTATATACCACTTCACAGTTCACCAGAAATCCCCAGGAGGTTGACATAGCCCAAGAAAAAGGAACCGAAATAAGAAATACGGTGTGAATTCCACTTTTAAAATCAAGCAACAGTAATATTCCTAATAATAATAAATCAGTATTAATGCTAATTCCACACTTTTAAGTAACACCAATGTCTCTAAACAATGTACCTAAGTGAAGGAACCAAGAACCACAACAAAAGAAACATCAGCATATATCAAAATGCAACTAAATATATCCTTGTGGAGAAGGCCTAATACAGTCACTAAAATAATTCAACCACTACATTCACGCTGCACAACACTTCACCTAAATGCACAATCCCCACATATGCAATCACTCAGTAATCTCTACATCCACCCACACCTCCTTCCACGCACTTCAAAACACTCCAGTGTTAGACTGACAAATAGCTAAGCAGCAACTGTAGATGGAAAAATGAGGCCACTAAATGAAAACAACTGAGTGTCAGAGAAGAGCTAAAGCCAGTGACTCGCAGCCTAGTTCAGATTATCTACAGCATGTTTGTTTGTTTGTTTGTTTGTTTTATTAATTTATTGAATTTGTATACCGCCCTATACCCACAGGTCTCAGGGCAGTCCACAGAATAAAATCAGAATATAAAACCACAAAATACATAATCAAAACAACAACAACAACCCAGTAACCCCCTCCCCAACACATCTTAAAAGGGCATAGGATGTCAACCAACCAAAGGCTTGGTTAAAAAGGAACGTTTTTGCCTGGCGCCTAATGTCAGGATGCTGTCAGCAGCTCCCGGCTGGTTGCCCAGGAAAGTATAAAGACAAGGAAAAGTTTCTTACGGTCCTTTTTTATTTCAATCTTTACAGAGAGAGGCTATAGAACCCAGCCTCTTGGATAACGGCATTGTCCCGAGTGAATCTCCACTCCCCGTCTCTCCCACTTCCTCATTCGTCATTCTCATTGTCTCCTCTACGGGGGCCACTAAATGCCCTCTGTCTTTGAGCTCTTTGCTCTCCTACTTTGAAGGCTCGCCTGGTTCTGGGAGATGGGATGCTTTCTAATGACAAAGTGTCATCTGGCTCTCCCGTGATTTTCCAGCTTTCCCCCTCATCTGCCTCTGAGCTGCGACCTCCCTCAAAACCTGTTGTCAACCTAGACTGTCTTCCTCTTCTTCTTCTTCCTCCCTGGAAGGGTCATTAGGGGCAGGCGGCACTGGCGGAGGAATGCCCGCGGCACCACTATTCCGGTAGGGTGCCATCGCAGTGCACACACCCCTGGACACACACCGCACGCACCCCGTGCATGCCGGACGCCATGCCCCCACAGACAATGCATCACGCCCCCCAGAACACATGCCACGCCCTGCAGGCAGCATGCCACCCGGCCCAGGAAGTGTTCCACACCCCCAGGATGCATGTCTCGCCCCTGAGGTATGCCAGCCATGCCCCTGTCTGCTCTGCCCCTGGTAGTGGAGCATGCGGCTTCGCCACTGGCAAGCGGTCTCCACCATTCCTCTTCCTCCTCCTCCTCTGCCCATTCCCTGACACCTAAAGATATATAATGAAGGCGCCAGGCAAACTTCTCTGGGGAGAGCAGAAAAGGCCTGTTCTCGTGTTGCCACCCTCCAGACCCCTCGAAGAGGCAGCACACAAAGAAGGGCCTCAGAAGATGATCTCAGGGTCTGGGTAGGTTCATATGGAAAGAGACGGTCTTGCAACTGCTATTCTATCGGATTCAAATTGCAATGCAGTCAGGAATAGAAGAAATAAGAAATGAAAGAAGCAATAAAAATGCAATTAAAAGTCATACGGTATCTCGCACATGCATTGCAATCGCTACAACAGGCAGAAAAATCATTAAGTGGTCCTGGCAGGGTGTAGGGTTTTGGAACCCCTGTCCAAGGCCAAAGATGGGGAACCTGCAGCCTTCCAGGTGTTGGATGACAACTCCCATTATCCATAACCATTGGCCATGCTGGTGGGAGCTGAGGTCCAACACCAAAGGCAGTGCCACAGCTTCCCCTTCCCTTTCCTAGGCAGTGTGAGAGTCAGGGCTGTCTTAAGCATTGGTGGAGCCCGGGTGCAAAGATCTGCCCGGTGGCCCCCCCCCCAGGTTGCCTGGTCCCAGGTGCACAGGAAGATGGAGCCAGCCAGCCTCCTGCCTCAGCGTCTCGCTGGCTTGGTCCCCCCGAACTCACGGTTCAGAGCCGCCCACAGCAGAAGAGCCCGCTGCAGCTCTCCAACCGACGGACGGGCTCTTCCCTGGACTCAACTCTCGGGCCCCAGACTCTCGGTCTGGTGCCCCAGAGAGCCCAGCACCTGGGTGCCCTGCACCCCCTAGCACCTATGGGTAAGACGGCCCTGGTGAGAGTCTTCCCAATTTGTGCATCCATCTCTTCAAACTAATTTGCCCCATCAGGGCCCCATCAGGGCTTGCATCAGATCCTGGCCAGTGCTCAAGTTCAAATGAGTCATTTCTCCTCTTTTTCATTGCATTATTTAAGGGCAGAGAAATTTATTGTAACTAGAAATGCATATTTGTCATAATGACCCAGGTTGTCATGTCCTCAGTCAACTTGAGAGCCACTGAAAACATTATTACAATTAGTCATTGCGTTTCTTTACTCTCCTTTTCCCCTCCTCTCTATTTTCTTGTGCCATCTTAAATTCTCCACTATCATAGGTGATAGTTATGTAGTTAAGAGCTATATGGCCTTGAAACTCTACATTAGACAGGTGACCTCTCTAATTCATCAGAAACTCGAGCTTTTTTGACACACAGTACAAAACTGCGTATGAACACAAATGCACAGAAAAAAGGAAGTTCAGATTAGTACTCTTATCCATTTCCCTCTGAAGAGCTTATCCTTTCCTGTGACCCGGGATTCCATTCACCAAAATGCCCGAGACTGCAATCCACACAGCCCAACAATTAAAATCATTGTGCAGCCTATACAAGTCTCAACATCAGGCACATTAGCCAGCTCTCTCCCTTGTGTTGCCAGCTCTTGCCTTGTTCATCTTAAGTACCTCTTTTGTGGAGGTTTTGCAACATGCAGTACTATGCCTTGGCAGGGGGCGGTGGAGATAGGGAACAATAATTGCTGTGGATGCAATGAGAGGGGTTCTTCCAGGCAACTGCGGCTTGCCAATATTCATGCTATCCCGAATGAAAATTAAAATATCTGCCACTAAAGATAAGTACCCTTAAAAAAGTTCTTAAAGATTTGCAAGGCGGAGAAGAAGGACGTTTCTTGAACAAGTAAAGTAATTTCACACAAAAAGGAGGAGATGCACAATGGTGTTCTTGGCAACAGCTATCTGCTATGCTGGTTAGATAAGAGTTTTAATGGAGAAAAATACAAGGGCCAGAGCTCAATGTGACATGTTTGCAACTGCAATCCCAGCGTTCCCTTCTCCAGAACGGAGCATTTTACTTTTCCAGGACTGCTCAAGCAACAGAGAACTTTGCCACACCTATGTCAAGGAGCTGTCAACAAGCCAGGTCATCCACAGGACAGGCACACACACGGAAGGTACGGAACACAATTAGCTTTTTATAAGCAGTGAAACAATAACACAGCAATGTCCCTGGTTCATCTTAACCCAACGAAGGTGTTGCTGAAACAGCTCTAGGCATGCCCTTCCCCTCTAGCATCTCACTCTGGATCACGTCCAAGAAGAGAAAGACTGTGTTTCCTCTGGGCCTGGCTGGTGTGTTGCTTAGCAATGTGCAGGACCCTCTTTGAGTGGTGGGGTCACAGGGGGAGGAGATCTCAGCAGGATTGGGACTGTCTGCGTGCACACTGTGACTCTCAGCTTCTAATCCTGTCCTGGAAGGCCCTTCCTTCATTGCTCAAGTCTCCTGCTTCTATCAGCTCCTAGCTCATCCATTCTTCTGACTGCTCCCCAGTATCCCACCACCAGACACCAGGCTCTAAGGTGTCATCTTTGGAGACCTCCCCAGAGGTTCTTGGGCTGGTGGTTCCCAGCTCTGCTCCTCATCCAGCCAGTCCCTGACAACTTAGGACTAGCAATACAAAGCCTCTGAGCGCACAGACACTCTGGATATGA
Source organism: Podarcis cretensis (assembly GCF_951804945.1). Taxonomy (NCBI): domain Eukaryota; kingdom Metazoa; phylum Chordata; class Lepidosauria; order Squamata; family Lacertidae; genus Podarcis; species Podarcis cretensis. The sequence goes on along the minus strand of NC_137170.1, from coordinate 12,073,760 downwards.
ACGCTTCTGGGTTACGAACTGTGCTAACCCGGTAGTAGTTGCTCCCAGATGTGAACTTTGCTCCGGGATGCGAGTAGAAATTGCGCACCAGAGGCACACGCGCAGCGGGAGGTGCGCTTTTGCTAATGGTGCCTCGTGTTAAGAACAGTTTCGGGATAAGAATGGACCTCCAGAACGAATTAAGTTCATAACTAGAGGTACCACTGTACTTAATTTTGTTGGGTTCATACTTCCATGAGACCCAGCCAGCCTAAAATGGAATTTGATATTCTGGAATACATAGTGTTAAGTTCAAGTTCCTTCATGTTAAACTCTGCAAATCTCTCCGTTTTGTCCAACTATAATAAATTTGCAAGTTGGTTACCTAATTGCACAGTCCAGCTACTTCTTTTGTCTCCACATTTATTGCACAGCAGCCCCAGGGTTTATTATTCTGAAGCTGACCATTTTACTCCCCCAGTTGCCACATTAACTGAGCTTTGTGGCATTTGCTTTACTCAGTCGACTGCTACAGCCTCTTTCTGAAACAGCTATTTTTAACGTTTTGCACACAAAAAAGAGGTTAATTTACAGGGCAATGCATTTTTATTATCTCCAGCATGCTACCCTCCCCCCCCCCCCCCCCGTTTTTTTTAACTTGCTGCATACATTAAATTAATTACCCTTCAGTAACACAAAATTGAATCTCCTGCTATTCAAAGTTATGATCTCATTTGGACAGAGCATTGTTTGTATGCCGAGGAGGAGATGAGCACTCAGTGAAACCCAAGAAATGTATTTTTTCCCCCATTTCATCTGTATTCTACTCATGTGCCTCCAGTTGCTTGCTATACATCACAAGGAGGCCACAAATTATGGCTGTCTTAGTAGCCAGTCATCACTTGTGGTCATCACTGACCCTTGTTCTTCCGCGTCTTGCTTTCTAGCAAGTGCACAGTGCTGCAATTTGGTAATTTTAGACTCTAGTATTATGGAACAAGATCTTTAGGCCAGGGATAGCTAGCCTCTGCCTTCCAGATGTTGTTGGGATTAGAGATGCATATACTGGGGCAAATTGCTTCTAAAAATGCACAGATCAGTGAAAATCACCTACAGACTGCATTATATTTGGGGAAATTGCTTTCCCCAAATGTGCACATTAGGCAAAATTGTATACAAACATGTATATTATATGATCAAATTTGCACTTAAAATGCTGATAAATCTTCCTAGAGACATACTTTTTTTTAATTCACAAACTGTTTGGGAAATATGGGGAACTGAACTAAAGATTGGAGGGAAATGAGTAACTGAGAGAAATCCCTGCTATAATGCATTTTTGTGTTGTGTTTTTCAAGAATATATGCAATTTACACTAATATGTGCATTTTACGTGGCTGGTGAGCTGCATTGCAAAATTCAGAAAAGTGTGAGATTTTTAATGATGCTTGCCATTAAATGCAAATAGAATCACATTTCTCCCCAACCCTAACCAATGGTATTACTAGGTATTAGGCAACTTTGTACAGTGGTACCTCGGGTTATGAACTTAATTCACCAGAGGTCCGTTCTTAACCCGAAACCGTTCTTAACCTGAGGGGCCTCCTGCTGCTGCCGCGCCGCCACCACATGATTTCCATTCTCATCCTGGGGCAAAGTTCGCAACCCGAGGTACTACTTCTGGGTTAGTGGAGTTTGTAACCTGAAGTGTTTGTAACTCAAATTTTTGGGTTTTGTTTATTTTTATTTATTTATTTGTTTATTTTTTACAATGAAGTGGTATATACATTTTATGAAGTAAATAAGTATATTTCTGAATGACAGTTGCTGGGAAGCAGCAGTAATGGGTGACGGTTATTGCTTTTGTGGCCTGTTAACAGTGCTAGTTCAACAAGATTGGGCATATGTGGTGTTAGGAGATCCCAAGTTGTTAATGACTTATATACTAATATATACAGAATCATAGAATTGGAGAGTTGGAAGGGACCACAAAGCCCCATTTAGTCCCACCTCCTGCAACGGAGCAATTATTTTGCCCAACATGGGGCTGGAACTCACAACCCTGAGATTAAGAACCCAATAAAGCCCGGTTTAGGGAAGTTTTCTTAATGACTGATGTTTTAATGTATTTTTAATCTGTTGGAAACTGCCCAGAGTGACTGGGGAAACCCAGCCAGATGGGCGGGGTATAAGTAACAAATTATTATTATTATTATAAGAATCTCATGCCCTACCAACTGAGCTATCCCAGGGACACACGCACAAACATACAAACAGTGTATATAGTCTTCCCACGCCCCCATTTTATCCTCTGTGAAGTAGATTAAAGCCGAGAACCATTGCCTGGCTTTAGGTCACCCAGTGAGCTTCATGGCTTGAGAGAAGACTTGAACCCTGTTCTCCCAGGTCCTGCTCCAGCACTCTAACTACTGCACCACACTGTGGCTTAAGCACTTTAGCACGGCACATGCATGTCCAAAGTCGAATCGCATGTCCTCTTCTACAAAGCCTGAGCAAATGCCAGGAGACATCATTATATTGCACCAGGAAACAGACGGCTTACCGTCATTTGAACTCAATGCACACTGCATGATCGTGACCATCTGGGACCCAAACAGTCCCGGGAATCTAACAGTTCATCTGGGATCACCAGCTGCAAACCACACGCAGACAAAGAAATAGAAAAACCCTCTCCAAAACACTGAAGTGTATTTCTGTCCTAGGCTGTTAAAAAGCTATTTTTAGAGAAACTTTTAAGAACAGAACGTAAAGAGAAAGGGAGATCGGGGGTTGGGGGGGACGACTCCCATTCAGTTTTTAAATTATCTTCTAGAAGTGTTAGCCTTCTTTAAAGAGGAAGGATCTTTGCAGACCCAAAGTGAAGTAACACTGCAACACAGAGTATGAATTTGGAAAACACGCCTCTGTGGTCGTGCTTAAAATGTTCGGCAGACCAACACGGCTACCTAACTATGGAAGGCACCACACTGAGCCGCATGAAATGGAAGTCCATCAACCTTACCAAGAAACTTGCACAGGTACAGACTGATATCTTATATAGAAGGGTCTGGTGACTTCTGTTTCAGTGTATCTGAAGAAGTGTGCATGCACACGAAAGCTCATACCAAGAACTAACTTAGTTGGTCTTTAAGGTGCTACTGGAAGGAATTTTTTTATTTTGTTCTTAAAATGTTAAGTTTTAGCAAACTGCTACTTATTCCAGAAGCTCCTGGGGCAGAAATAGGTCGCTATCAGTTCCATTTTGCAGAGGGGAGACTATGTCTGAAGGGGTAGCACAGAAGTGGGGAAATCTTTTCAGACTGAGGGCTACGTTCTCCTCTGGGCAACCTTTCAGGGGCCGTATGGCAGTGGTGGGCGGGGCCAGGGGAAAGAGGGTGGAGCAATGCATGCAAATTACCTTTGTACAGTACACTGGACGCTCGGGTTGCGAATGTGATCCATGCAGGAGGCACGTTCACAACCCGCAGCATTCGCACGCGTGGGTCGCAATTCAGCACTTCTTCGCATGCACAAAGCACTATTTTAGCGCTTCTGTGCATGCGCGAGCTCCGAAACCCAGAAGTAACCCATTGCGGTGCTTCCGGGTTTTGGCGTGTCTGTAACCTGAAAATGCGTAACCCAAGGCGTCTGTAACCCGAGGTATGACCGTAATCTAGTTTCCCTCTGTCCTCCCTCCACTCCATCAAGAGGCATTATCAGAGTCCAAAGTCGCACTCCAGCCAGGCAAAAATATTTTGGGTGTGAAGCTGGCCTAGTAGGGGCGGGAGGGGCCTGGGAAGAGGGAGGTGTCCCTTTGGGGAGAGGTCCAAGGGGGAGGTCCAGGTAGGGATGGCCTGGAGGAGCACAGTTAGTCCCCAGCCCTGAGGTTCCCCCATCCCAGGGTAGGGATGAAGGAAACGTTTCATTCCGCAAACCTGCTTAATAAATGCATTGCGGAACAATACACAAACCAAAGCACGGCTATCCTTTTGAAATCTGTGCTGCTTCAAATTTACAGTGCAATTCCTAAGCCAAGGGATGTGTAAAAAAAATAATGCATATAGTCAGTGCTTTTTTTCTGGGGGGGGGACGAAGGGGTATGCATACCCCTAAACATTTTGTGAATCTAAGTTTGGCCTCATTAAGAGTCCTGGTTAGACTTTGCCTGGCCATAATAATGATGGCACCAGGCAAGTCTCCCTGGAGAGAGCATTCCACAGATGGGAAGCCACTGCAGAAAGGCGCATTTGTGTATTAATAGATGTTTTAAGAAATATATACAGGACTAGTAGAAAAGAATAGGAAATTTGTGTATTACTGACAGAGGAGTGCAGTGCAGTCAGCTACAAAACCATCTTTCACACTGATGTATTCTAAGCCGAAACAATTTGCATTCATCCCAACACACACCAAAGGTTACTTGTGAGAGCATCTGTGTGCTACTAAGCCGTACGAATCCCTGGAAATCAAGTATTTAATGATTTTTCTTTTACAGCTGAAGTTGGGCTACATACAAACAGTAAGGCAAGTCGGGTGAAAGAAAGAGTTCGAACCCTAAGCGATCAACCTCTGCGTCTGAGGCATCAATGGTTCCAATGCACATCTGATCTCAGCTTGATGGTGCCACAAGCTAGAGTGCTTATATGCAGCTCAGGCTCTGCCGTGACTTGTTTCAGCTTAAGACCAGCCTGGAATGTGCACAGACTTAACAATCGTGAAAAGTCAGCTTATGCAATCATCAGAATTCAAGTGGCAAAGCACTTCCTCAACTCCAGCCTGCAGGTGAGAGACAGAATATTGGAATGTCTCCCATTTACAAAAACCTTTCTGCTCACAGACAACCAGCTCATCAGAAAAAAAGGGATAGGCTTTGTCCCCAGATACTATTTCCCCCCACAAAGAGGGAAGGGTCATTCCAATTTTTCTTCCCTCCCACCTGCTAGTTGAAGTCATGCAGTCCAACCAAAGCTTTACCGCTTGAATTCTGGTGAGACATTCAATTGGCTCCAGGTCAATAGAAAAAAGGGTTTTCTCCCTGTCTCATAACCCAAGAATTCCTGGACATCCAATGCAGCTGAATATTGGACAATTCAGGAGAGACTCTGTTGTCTCTCGAGACAGGTGGGTGCCAACCCAAAAAGTGGGGCCTGGGAACAGGGGCAACATGGCCTTAGATATTGGGCAGTGGGTTCCTCAGGGTTTCCTGCAGGACCAGGTCTGGGGTAGATATGGGTGTCTCTGCCAATTTCACTTTCTTTTGGTTTTTCAACTTTTAAGTTCCACTTTGCTACATTTCCACATGGGTGTGGGCTGTTTGTTTGAAAGTCCTTGTGTAAAATTAATCAACACTTGAGTGTAAATGTCTCCTAATATGCACATTTTTGCAAAGCAACTTCAACCTCAATATAATGCACCTGTGTGTGTTGCTCCCCTTCATGGATCAGTGCCTTGCCGTGGCAAAGGGGCTTGAATAACTCAGAGAAGCTATGAACTATGCCGAGCAGGGCACCCAAGATAGACAGGTCATAGTGGAGAGTTTTGACCAAACGTGATCCACCTGGAGGAGGAACCAGCAGATCCTGAAGCTGAGGCTCCAATACTTTGGCCACCTCATGAGAAGAGAAGACTCCCTGGAAAAGACCCTGATGTTGGGAAAGATGGAGGGCACAAGGATAAGGGGACAACAGAGGACGAGATGGTTGGATAGTGTTTGCAAAGCTACCAGCATGAGTTTGACCAAACTGCGGGAGGCAGTGGAAGACAGAAGTTCCTGGCGTGCTCTGGTCCATGGGGTCACGAAGAGTCGGACACGACTAAACGACTAAACAACAAGTGTGTGTTGCTTTCAGTAACATAGGCATTCATCTGCCTAGTGTATGCATTTTTTTACACGTTACTTGGCTAGAGAAATGCACTGCAAAATTCAGAGAAGTGCACATTTTCAAGGGCAGCTGTGTTTCAGTCTGCATATTGTTTAAGAAAATGCAAATTGGGTCAGTTCAACTTGGAATGTGATCTGGGTTGAATCTCTCCTTCACCCCTAGTCCACAGTGAACTTCCAGATTGTCCAGCTCTCCTTTAAAAAAACAAACAAACAAGAAACACAAAAAAACCCACAGACAAGTCAAGCAGTTCCATCCCCAGAACTTCCTTGTTAAAAAACCTGTTTTCAGCTCCACAACCAGAACAGAAATAGTGCATTAACAAGGCAACCAAAGCAGGCATGTCTTTTATGTACTTGCCTATGAAGGTTACCTCTTTTGTCGCCCAGTCTTTGACGGAAGGTTCTGCAAAACCTTCATGCAAATGTGCTCCATAAAGACACTTGATGGACAGGTGGCCCCCTCCTTCTCATCACCTTGGTTCGTCCAGAGTTGCAGGGGGCAGGCGGCACAAATCAAACAAGGTGTAGCAGGTGGTGCTTTGATCACATTAGCCAGACATTCGAAGAAGGAGGCTTTCCACTACATTAGCTTCTACACGTTTCCATGGTTGTTGGAGCACTTCCAATGAGAATTCCTTGCCAGAGCTTCATCATTCTGTTGCCCAGGTCCAGATATGATGAATCTCCAAGTAAGGGCAGACATCAAATATGGAACGGAGGACCCTGGTTGGCTTTTTGATGAAGCACAGACACTAGCTACACCAGAGGTAGCCAATGTGGTGCCCTTCATATCTTCCTGGACTACAACACCCATCAACCCTTGCCAACACGGTCAGCATGGCCAGTGGTCAGTGGAATTGTTTTCCAACCTTGTCTGAAGGGCATCACATTGCCTCCCTATGATCTGCTACAATTGGCCATGCATCACAATAATAAGATTAATGGCATAGCTGTCAACTTTTCCCTTTTCTTGTGAGAAATCCTATTCGGAATAAGGGAATTTCCTTTAAAAAAGGGAAAACGTTGACAGCTATGATTAATGGTGAGGTTACCACCCAGGGTCCAGTGTGAAGAACATGCTTAACTCTTGTATGATGATGATGATGATGATGATGATATATTTATATGCCACACATCTGACTGGGTTACCCCGGCCACTCTGAGCAGCTTCCAACAAATGAAAACCCAGTAAGTCAATCAAACATTAAAAACTTCCCAATACAGGGTTGCCTTCAGATGTCTACGAAAGGACATATAATTACTCATCTCTTTGATATTTGATGAGAAGGTGTTCCACAGGGCAGGAGTGGCTACCAAGAAGGCCCTCTGCCTGGTTCCCTGTAACCTCACTTCTCGCAATGAGGGAAACACCAGAAGGCCCTCATTTTCAGTACTGGCCCCAACTTGGTGGAATGCTCTGTCACAAGAGACTAGGGCCCTGCGGGACTTGACATCTTTCCTCAGGGCCTGCAAGACAGAGCTGTTCCGCCTGGCCTTTGGTTTGGACTCAGTCTGACCCTTATGTTTCCTTCCCCTTATAGTCTTGATTTATCAGCTACTTTTAAAATGAGGCTGCATTTTAAATTGCATTTTAACCTGTGTTTCAAATTTTTGTTTCCCCCGCCATTATGTTTTTACTGTGATTTTATTGGTGTTAGCCACCCTGAGCCCGGCTCTGGCCGGGGAGGGTGGGGTATAAATTAAATTATTATTATTATTATTATTATTATTATTATTATTATTATTATTATTGATCTCAGTATCCGGGCTGAACGACGGGGGTGGGTGGGTGGGTGTTGTCCAACTGAACCTGCCTGACAGGTAACTCTTTGTCCCGCTTTGAAACTGTACTGTCCTACTCACAGAGATACAATCCACAGCACTCAAAGCAAACTACAGTTCCCAGGTTTCTCTGGGGGATGCCATGTGCTTCATACGCCTGTCGTAGAACCTTCAAATGCAGGGTGTAGGTCTATCCACTCTTTTGCTGTCCATCATTTGCACGCACAAGCACACAAATCAACAGCACCATCCCAGCTCTGGCAAGGTGGGGAATAAGGGCTTGAGGGCATGGGGGAGAAATTGCTCTTGTTGTTATTTTTCAGGCAGCTTGCGATTGCTGTCCAGGGCTTTGCCGTCCAAACTGGACTCTGGCTTCATTCCCTCTTTCCTTCCAAGCGAGGCTCTGAAATTAGTTTGAGTCTTCTTGGCTGGTCACCTGAGAACTCTTGCTCATTAACATGCATGCGTGCTCTCCTCTGCCTTGACATCAAGGGCAGCTCGTTCTCCTCGCTCATTGTAGAGAGCATGAGCTGCGCACGACGTGTCTTGGGTTCCATATCACCACATTGTCTTCCTTCCCCTCTTCGTATTACAGCTTTCATTTATCAGCTTCAATATTTTATCAAGGGTAATATGCTTTATTTATATTCTTCCTCGGCCCTTTTCGCAGTTCATATTCTTTAGGGCTGTTTATTTCATCAATATTTCCATACTGCCTTTTCCACCAGGCGTGCATGAACATACACCCAAGAGATTCTGAGATAAGGGGCAACATTCTCTTTAATTTAGAGGAGCTGAAACACCACACATTGCCTCTGAATACCAGTCGCTGGGCAGTGCAGAAGAGAATGCTCTTGTAGCCTTGCTTGCGGGTCTGGCTGGCAACTGGGAAAACAGGATGGATAAACTAGATGGGCCATTGGCCTGATCCAGGAGCCTCTTCTTATGTTCCTATGACAAATATAGCATTGTTTTGCACATGCTACCATATTGGCAGCATAGCACATACCCCTCAACTGCCCTGGGAAAAATGAGACACCCCATTTTTACCCAAAAGAGCACGGCGGCCAATTTGAAAGCTGCTATTTCGTGCCATGATTTTGCCCAAGCAATGACAAACCTAGACAGCATCTTAAAAAGCAGAGACATCACCTTGCCAACAAAGGTCCGTATAGTTAAAGCTATGGTATTCCCAGTAGTGATGTATGGAAGTGAGAGCTGGACCATAAAAGAAGGCTGATCACCGAAGAATTGATGCTTTTGAATTATTGTGCCGGAGGAGACTCTTGAGAGTCCCATGGACTGCAAGAAGATCAAACCTATCCATTCTTAAGGAAATCAGCCCTGAGTGGTCACTGGAAGGACAGATCCTGAAGCTGAGGCTCCAATACTTTGGCCACCACGTGAGAAGAGAAGACTCCCTGGAAAAGACCCTGATGTTGGGAAAGATGGAGGGCACAAGGAGAAGGGGATGACAGAGGACGAGATGGTTAGACAGTGTTCTCGAAGCTACCAGCATGAGTTTGACCAAATTGCGGGAGGGAGTGGAAGACAGGAGTGCCTGGTGTGCTCTGGTCCATGGGGTCACGAAGAGTCGGACACAACTAAACAACTAAACAACAACAACATTTCATGCTGTGATCTTGCCCCAAAAAGTTCTTTTTCAGGACTTGATCTTGTGTGGCACCCCCAAAAGTGCATTATTGGGTGCCATGCCACAATCGCACGCAAGTCACATAACTCACATGCCATTGTGACCTCAGAAGATGGCATTTCAGGTTTTCCCCGCGATGCGTTGGAGGGTATGATAGTATCATCTGACATTATTTACAGATGACATTGCAACGTTGATGGTGTGCTCAAGATCAGCAGTGGTTCCCAGAGCCACAATAACCACAGCTGTGGCAGCCATAGCTCCCGCAAAACCCGTAGTATTTGCATTTCAGGCAGATGACCCCCAAGTCAGCCCCTGCCTTATCTCCAAGTGGCGCAAGGGGAGAAAGCCCTATATGGAATTCTGGAGAGTCTCCTCTGCCACCACAATCGTGGCACAGCCAGTGTGGTTGGACTACAACTCCCATCATCCCTGATCATTTGTCTTGCTAGCTGGGGCTGATGGGAGTTGGAGTCCAAAAACATCTGGCGTGTGTGTGTACATTCAAACTACAGGGTCGTGGAAAATTGCTCTCCAAAACTAGCCATGTAAGAAAAAGCAAATCCGATCTTCATAAATTTAAGTTTTTGAAAGGAGGAGGAGGGGGAAACGCAATGCAATAATAGAAAAACGGGCGTTGTCATAAATCTAGGATCCAAATGAAAGAACGTGCTCTCCTTTCTGAGGCTATAAATGAAACTCAATAGCAGAAATCAAACTAAGCTGCAGGGTCTGCCAACAAAAGAAATGCCAACTCCCTGACCCCTCACACCAATCCCAATAATGTGGTTACAGTGAAGTGGGCAGATTTAGCAAGATCTATTTCAAGGCTGATGCCAAGGTCACAGCCTCTGGCTTAGGGAAAAGGTTATCCTGGAGGAGATAATAGAATCCAGATATTCCTTCGTATAGGAACTGGATCCGAGAACCTCAACAGAGATTATTCCGTGCTGCATTATAATGGTGTCCTGTTGTTGTTGTTGTTTAGTCGTTTAGTCATGTCCGACTCTTCATGACCCCATGGACCAGAGCACGCCAGGCACTCCTGTCTTCCACGGCCTCCCTCAGTTTGGTCAAACGCATGCTTGTAGCTTCGAGAACACTGTCCAACCATCTCGTCTTCTATCGTCCCCTTCTCCTTGTGCCCTCCATCTTTCCCAACATCAGGGTCTTTTCCAGGGAGTCTTTTCATGAGGTGGCCAAAGTATTGGAGCCTCGGCTTCACGATCTGTCCTTCCAGTGAGCACTCAGGGCTGATTTCCTTAAGAATGGGAAGGTTTGATCTTCTTGCAGTCAGTCCATGGGACTCTCAAGAGTCTCCTCCGGCACCATAATTCAAAAGCATCAATGGTGTCCTACAGCTCTTCAAATTGGTCTGTTGTCTTTCTCCATAACTGCTTTGCCAGAGTGGGCTGTAGAGAAGGCATCCCCAAACTCGTCCCTCCAAATGTTTTGGGACTACAATTCCCATCATCCCTGACCACTGGTCCTGTTAGCTAGGGATGATGTGAGTTGTACAGTGGTACCTCAGGTTAAGTACTTAATTCGTTCCGGAGGTCCGTACTTAACCTGAAACTGTTCTTAACCTGGAGCACCACTTTAGCTAATGGGGCCTCCCGCTGCTGCCACGCCACCACCGCGCGATTTCTGTTCTCATCCTGAAGCAAAGTTCTTAACCTGAAGCACTATTTCTGGGTTAGCGGAGTCTGTAACCTGAAGCTTATGTAACCCGAGGTACCACTGTAGTCCCAAAACATCTGGAGGGCCGAGTTTGGGGTGCCTGCTGTAGAACATATCCTTTTCTACCGTACATTGTACAACCAGCTACACAATTGTATGCCAAATTTACATTTTCTGTGAAAAAATCTTATACTTTGGCAACAAGTTTCTTTTTTTTTTCTTTTTTTTTACAAGTCCTGGTCTAGAGACATCCTATTCCACACTTAGTGTTCAAGATAAAGCGTGGAATCACAAAGTTTCAGCTGCTAGGATGTGCATCCTTCTAATGTTTTTGGTTGTATTAATCTCTCTAGAGCAGGCTTCCTCAACCTCGGCCCTCCAGATGTTTTTGGCCTACAACTCCCATGATCCCTAGCTAGCAGGACCAGTGGCCAGGGATGATGGGAATTGTAGTCTCAAAATATCTGGAGGGCCTAGTTTGAGGAAGCCTGCTGTAGAGGTTCTGTTGGAGACTTCGGAAAAGGGAAGATGTGTAGTTATGAGGGAGATTCCCTCTGCCTGTTTTGGCTGAATATCTCCCTCCTATGTACAAGGTCTGGACAAAGAACAACAACACCTCTATGCTCCTTCCTCCTTAAATTACACACTCTTTTTGTTCCATGTGCTTGGTAAAGTGTTATCAGGACTTTTCTCTCTGAACTCCACCTGCATTATTTAAGTGGTTTTGCTAACGGAGCTCAGCTCCCGTATTCTTGGCTGTTCCTTCCCATGCTCAGACTCAACGCCCAAGAGAGCTGATAACTTCTAATGATTTGGAAAAGGAGTTTCCAGGGCAGTTTTGTTTGCTGTCTGGTGAGTTCAGCTTTCTCCACCACTCGCTTGCTCCTCGCAGATTTATCTTGAATCCAACATCGTTGTTGTTCTTGATGGCAATGATTGCTTCTCCTCTCTTCCTGTCATGCTTCACTTTTGAATATTGATCTCAAAAATTGTTACAAGCATTTTGTTGTTGTTGTTGTTGTTGTTTAGTTGTTTAGTCGTGTCCGACTCTTCGTGACCCCATGGACCAGAGCACGCCAGGCACTCCTGTCTTCCACTGCCTCCCGCAGTTTGGTCAAACTCATGTTGGTAGCTTCGAGAACACTATCCAACCATCTCATCCTCTGTCGTCCCCTTCTCCTTGTGCCCTCCATCTTTCCCAACATCAGGGTCTTTTCCAGGGAGTCTTCTCTTCTCGTGAGGTGGCCAAAGTATTGGAGCCTCAGCTTCACAATCTGTCCTTCCAGTGAGCACTCAGGGCTCATTTCCTTCAGAATGGATTGGTTTTATCTTCTTGCAGTCCATGGGACTCTCAAGAGTCTCCTCCAGCACCATAATTCAAAAGCATCAATTCTTCGGCGATCAGCCTTCTTTATGGTCTAGCATTTTAGCATATGTTTAAACAGCACTTGCTATAAATATATCAGTCAAGGCGTCAAGCATATCTTGTTGCTAAACATTTAATTGGGTTGCAAGAGTATCTGATTAAATGTCCGTCCAGCACCTTAAAAAAATAATAATAACTTGACAAACTGCTCCAGGGAGGGAGGGAGACAGCTTTGTGATTGTCACAAGGGCCAGCCAATCAGCACCACACACAGCCAGTTTCCCCAGTTTCCCCAGTTCAAGACCTGCAGTAAATTTATACATCTGAGCAGGTGATATGTGAGGCTCACTGTTCAAATTACATTTGTCTGGATGTACCCATGAAAAGCTTTTTGTATTTTCTTAATGCTTATACCTTAGGTTTAAGGGCTTCAGATCTGATAGGTCCACAAAGACTTCTATACTAGTTTAATGTTCCAAATTTGGTGAACTTCTCCTATGTCTTTCTCCAGAATCATGTTACATATCTTAGGGCTTTGAGCATTTCCTCATAAATACACTGTCCTTTTGGCTTTCTTTTTTCTTCCATTTAAAATGACCTTGTCAAACAGAAATTGACATTTTCAGTTTCCTCACCCTCTACTTCTGTGTTAGGTGTGTATCGCCCAGCTAACATGCCCAGCAAATTGGGACCTTTTTTTTAAAAAAAATAATAATTTTTATTCGTTTTTCAAACACATAATAAAAACAAAACAAGACAAACAGAAGAAAAACAAGAAAATCAAAACACACAAAACAATTAAGCCAATATAACTTCAAAATCATCATTTCATACCCTTCTTTCTTTTGACTTCCCCATACCTCCCCATCTCTGCATCCTTGTTTAGTGATTCTTTAGCAACCCTTTAGTCAATTGTCTTAATTCCCTTTCATAAAATTTCCTTTAGTTTTTTAGTTACTGCTGCAATTCTCTACCTCTTAGCCCCTGACATCTTAACATTCCTCAATTTTGCAATAGTTTTTAAGATATATTTTAAATTTCTTCCAGTCCTCTTCCACTGTCTCCTTCCCCTGGTCGCGGATTCTGCCCGTCATCTCAGCCAGTCCCATAAAGTCCATCACCTTTATTTGCCATTCTTCCAGAGTAGGTAGTTCTTGCATCTTCCAATACTTCGCCAGTAGAATTCTTGCTGCTGTGGTGGCATACATAAAGAAAATCCTATCCTTCTTTAACACCAATTGGCCAACCATGCCCAAAAGAAAATTGGGACCTTTATCACGGGAGCACATGTCTGATCACAGAATAATAAGCATGAACCACCACAGCCACTGCAAATGTTCTTCGTACTCAGGGATTCCTGCAATTCAACCAGATGTGCCCTTGATCAGCTCCCTCCTTGATTTTGACATGACATGTGCGAATGAAGCTCCAGATGTATAGCAGAGCAGCACACAGAGATGGGTCACATCTGGCAGAGCCCGGCATCCTCCCCCTTCTTAACATCAGCAGGGTGCACTCCCCAGTTTCAGAGAAACCCCGTCTTTCTTTGCAGAGCCCTGCACCCTGTTTTTGGGAAAGAGATCAGGTAGACCCACGTGACAACTCAAAAGATGTCCATGACTCAGAACTCTGACAATGCTTGCAAAGGAGTCTTCCACATACAACAAGTCAGGGAGTGGGCTGCCCCATATTGCACAGCCCACACCTGCAGCAAAAAGTTGCAGGCAACACAGGGGTAGGATATAGTAAAAAGGACAATAAAATTACTGGTGGGGGCAGAATATGATGTAGAAATTAAAAAAAAAAAAAAACTGGAATAGCAATGGCCTGTTCAAACCTAGTGGTTCCAAAGAGCTTGGGGAAATGAAAATGTTTTTAGTTGGCATCTACATTATAGCAATGAGGGTGCAATAGAGGAGGTGAGGAGCCACCACAGAAAAGGCTCTGTTGGGCTTTAAGGTTAAGATGTGCACTTTGAACTGAGCTCAAAACTTAGTTCCCCATATTTCAGCCACTATACCCCTACGGTGAACTTTCTTACTCAAACGTCAAGCAGGCAGCTGTAATCTGAAGTGACAGCTTCAAAGTGAACAGGTCCTGAAACCCATTATCAGCCACTCCACTGGGACACCTGGACATTTTCAGTGTAGCTGTTGGGGAAGATCCCTTCAGATGTATCAATAACATTTCTTCTGTGAGCTGCATTGCTCTGCTTACAGGAAAGAAGGGAGGTATTTTTCCAAAGAGAAAATTAAGATTTCCATCACTACTCTTTCAAATTTGATATGTGTGAGGTTTAGACGTGCCCTGTTTTCAGACCCTGGCAGTGTCAAAGAAATGAGGTTCCACTGCAACAGGTTTATAGGCCACCCCACATCATCCTGTTAAATTGTCTCATTGCCATATACAAGGACCACACCTTGGCATCTGGTTGACTTACAGCTGCGAAAACAGCCTACAGCAGTTTTCCCAGAGTGTGGTGCACATAACCCCAGGGGTAGGACAACAGCGTTTTGAAGGGTACACAGCAGAACGGCCAAATAACCTAGAAGAAGAAGAAGAAGAAGAAGAAGAAGAAGAAGAAGAAGAAGAAGAAGAAGAAGAAGGAGGAGGAGGAGGAGGAGGAGGAGGAGGAGGAGGAGGAGGAGGAGGAGGAGGAGGAGGAGGAGGAGGAGAAGAGGAGGAGGAGGAGCTCTTAGAGACAGCTTCAGATGACACCCTGAGAACAAAATTTGAGCAAAATACACTGACTGTTATGTACTGAAGTTCTCACCCTGGGCCAGCAGGGGGATACTGTAGATAGTTATGCAAATGAAGGATCGAAAGTGACGTTCAGTGATTGGATAGTTTTAGAAAGTTGTTACAGTTACGTTGTACTGGAGCTCTATATAAGCAGGCTGACTGAGCCCTTCAGTTCAGTTCTGTCCTGGCCTGTGAATAAACAAGAGCTGTTTGAAGAATCGCTGTGTTGTCTGATATGTTCACCCACAACTTAACACTGACGTTGGTTGTAGCTGGACATCCAGTTGTGTCAGACAAAGTTGTCAAATATCTCCTGCCCTTCCCTACTCCATATCTGTGCAAAGCTGGGTTCTCTGCACTTGGCTGGCATAAAAAAGCAACAAACAAACAAACCCTGAAATCTTATTGCCGTGGAGCCTTCAAATGAAAATCACAGCACTAGCGTCTGATCGCAAGCAGCTCCATCCCTCACATTAAATAGGTCCTCCCTCCGTACCGTACATGGTTTCCTGTAATTGGCTACCTCAAGGTTCATTTTGCCTTTTAATCTGCCTAAGCAGCTGTTGGGATGGAACACTTGACAGCTACCACTTAGCTGTATCCAAGCGAGAGGGGAAATCACGTCTCCTTGTTGGCAGATGTCAAGAGTTGGAGGCAGGCGGGGGCTCAGCAAACCCCATGCAGTTAAGATGACTACTGAACGGCTGACAGTGTTGCACAGGGCATTCGTGAGCCGCCCAGGGTGCTACCCAGCCACTCAATATCTGCACACCTGCTGCAGGTAAGAACATAAAAAGGCCCACCAGGTCCAGCATCTCACAATGACCAACCAGGTACCTGGGGCAAGTCTGCAAAAAGGACCCAAGCACAAGAGGACTCTTTCCACTTGCAATTCCCAGCAGCTGGCATTCAGAGGGGGCATCCAGATAATATGTTTGCTGGAGGCTTGGTTAATGAGCATTCATCCTGATTTCTTTGTGAGGAGGTGTGACCACACTGCATCAAATCATCTTTTTTTATATATTAACGTTACATATGTATGCATATGTATGCATTATCATATTACATTACAGGGCATATTATAATATAATTTCCAACATGTGTACAAAGTTTATATACCAAATTTTTGTACCTAAAAAAAAGAAAAAACAAAGACATAAAGCCATTTCAAAATAATATTTGTACCAACATTAAACAACTAAACAACAACAACAACACTAAAGACTTCCTGTCAATCTCGTTGTATATTCTTTTTTACAAATGAATGTACTCTTATTATTGTATATTTCTTTACATTTTATCTAATACATTCCTATATCAATATGTGTCTGGGGAGACCATTCCAACTGCTTTTACCGTCAGAAAGTTTTTCCTGGTGTTTAATCGGAATCTCCTTTCTTGTAACTTGAAGCCATTGATTCGGGTCCTACCCTCCAGAGGAGGAGAAACAAAGAACTTGCCCCATCCTCCATTTGACAGCTCTTGAGATATTTGAAGGTGACTCTCCTATCTCCTCTCAGTCTCCTCTTTTCCAGGCTAAACATACCCAGCTCCTTCAACTACTCCTCATAAGGCTTGGTTTCCAGACCCTTGATTATCTTGGCTGCCCTCCTCTGCACACATTCCAGCTTGTCAACACCCTTCTTAAATTGTGGCGCCCAGAACTGGGTCATCACAGCAGTCAAGGATAGCCTCCTGTACCACACTCTACTAGCTACACCTTTGAAAGCAAAACATGTCTCCCAGTGGCCAGCTAGCATCCTGAACTATCAACTGTATTACAGATCAATATCAGAGTCACCACTGGTGGGGAGTGAGACCCCAGGAATGACCCCTCAATTAGCCTCTTCAGCCATCTGCATGGATAGCCAAGGCTGCTAATGGGCTATATATATTTTTTACTTCACCCCATTAGACATGCATCCAAATATTGACAGAGAGCGATGTCCGGAGTGGCCCAATCTTGCTGGGTTTCAAAACCAAAAACAGTCCAAAAAATAAGAATACATATGAAAAAATTCTATATAGGTATCTTGGTTAAACTTCCCAGGCTGGCATTGCAAAGCTAAATATGTGAAGCTGCTGTGTTAAAACAACTACTCATCCCTTTTAAGTTGGAGGAGTGAACCTCAGACTTAATGGCTGAATAAGGCTCTCAAGGCCTGTCTGACCCCAGGACTTTTCTTAGTTCTGCACCCCTTGCTTGAGGATGCAGAGGTGTTGTCATGGACTGGTATGGATGCAGAGGAATGGAGGCAGGAACCACCTGGGGAACCATCAAGGGAAGAAGGCTCAGAGCCCGGGGAGTGGTGGTGGGATGACGAGGAGTGGTCAGAGAGAGAAGAGAAGAAAGAAGGGGTGTCAGAAACTGAGGAGGTGACAGGGCTTAGTGAGCTAGGAGAGTCTGTGGCAGAGAGCAGTCCAGAATCAGAGGCAGAAGCAGATGAGTGGGAGGAGGGAGGTCA
The DNA here is from genome assembly GCF_951804945.1 of Podarcis cretensis. Classification (NCBI taxonomy): domain Eukaryota; kingdom Metazoa; phylum Chordata; class Lepidosauria; order Squamata; family Lacertidae; genus Podarcis; species Podarcis cretensis. Next base: position 12,056,208 of record NC_137170.1, on the reverse strand, counting down.
AGAGGCAGAGGTGAGGCAGGCTGGAGAAGAGTGGTGGGTGTCTCCTCCTGCTGCTGTGACAAGCTCCTCTCCCACCTTGTCTCCCAGAACCAGAAGAGGCATGAAGAGGTGGGGAGGAGAGGTTGGTGACGTGCAGACACAGTCTCCAATTGTTTGCCAAAAACCCCGGAGAGGAGGGAACTTAGGCAGCTGTGGGGAGGCAGGGACCTTCAGCCTCAGCAACAGCTTCACTGGGGCAAGACCTACCAGAGGTGAGTTGCTGGGCTCATTAGGCTTGGCACTCCTTTGCAGATTATGTTTTTTGCTAATAAATAGTTGAATCCAACTTGCACAGTGTGATTTACTGCCGGCTTGCTCCTGGCAGAGGTGTGTGTGTGTGTGTGTGTGTGTGTGTGTGTGTGTAGAAACTACCCTATTTTACAAAAGTAAAATTTACATAGGTTGCTGGACTCACTTTTGCCTGTCATGAGACCCTTGAAGGGTTGCACAGAACTGTGAAGAGGGATTGATTGTTGAGCCACTCCGCTAACTGTAGCTTTGTGAGGGGAACAGGGCACCTCTTAACAACTCTCAGCACCCATAACAAACCACAGCTCCCGGAATTCCTTGAGGGAAGCAACGACTGTTTAAAGTGACATGGTATTGCTTCCACTGTGTGGTGTTAATGTGGCCTTACTCTCCCAAGCAGGTTTAGAAGGTCTTGCGAGAAAATTATAACAAATATTATCTTATCCTCTCTGAGCTCATCATTCCAAGTAAGCTCCGATGACAGAAGTGTGCTCCGAAAACATGTGAGGGAGGGGAGAAACCCCATAAACTGCTTGCTGAGGCAAACATAATATTGAGGGAAGTGCATAGAGAGGTGATTTATGGACTTTCTGAGCAAAAGAAACCTGAACTGCTGCAGCAAGCTTGGAAGCCGAAGGATGAGGAACAAAGGCAGTTGCCCCCCCAAAAGAGGGGTTTCTTATTGGAGGGGGGGAGAGATAAATCACTGCATAGAAAAAGAACGGGTGTCCGAGCAAGCAGATGGCGTCACCAAAAGGAAAACAGTCTCTGTGCAGAGGGCAGGGGAATATTTCCATGCCCCTTGAGTTTCCAGACAACAGGGGAGAGAGCAACACAGAAACAGACGTCATGAGCAAACAAGTCAGCAACAGCCAGGCTTTGAGGCACCATCAGAAGAGCAGGCCCGAGTCAATGCGATGCGCGCACACGCCCGGCTCTCCGTATCTGAGGAAAACACATTGCTTTATTTGACAAAGACGGAAATGTGGCAACCAGAGACAGCTCCGGATAAACAAACAGAGAGCTGGCGGTGGCACCGAGGGGCTCTCAGAAAGCAGCAAACAGCAATTGTTTGGAGCAAAAGGAGCCCCAAGCAACAGGTGGGGGAGCTATTTGCCACCTGTGACAGCACATATTTTAGTAAGTAGAGGTGAGGTGATGTCAAGCACTGTGGCACTAGGTAACAACAAACAATGTGGAGCCCTGCAACAAAATGTTGCAGTGTATTTCAGCTTCTTTCCCAGGATACATAGCTGAAGCCCCTTCCCCTTCTAGCAAACACTACGGCTCTGCTGGCTGCAGCTAATGGGGACCCAGAACACCTCAAAGGCAAAGGGAGATGCTTCTGAAGCAAAGGTGGGAAACCCATTTAGCCCAGTGGACCAGATCTTTACCTCTCCATTCCTGCAGGCGAACTTTGACAGGTGGGTGGGACCATCCACAAGTCAGTCATCTGCCATCCAAATGACTTCAGGTGACTGACACCTGCCAAAGTGCAGTGCTTTGCAAATAGCAGGCAATCAGCTGGTTATCAAAGTATCTGTGAAGCACTAGGGTGTATGGGGTGTTAGGAGAGTGGTAGAGCCTCTGGGGTGGGACACGACATACTCCTTCTGGGGCAGTTTGTCCACCTTTGGTCCCCACCCTGCACACGGTTCTCACCTGTGGCTCCTAGAAGTTGTCAGCATGCGACAGTGGCCACACACCAGAAACAGCTTTGACTGGATGGCTAAACCAGGTGAGGGGAGCTGATGGGTCTCAAACCATCAGTGAGTTAGGGACTTTGGTGAAGACAGGCTCTGGCGGATTGAGTGGATGAGACCAAGACTGGGTCCAATGATCAAGAAGGCTGTATTGGCATGTGCTGTAGAGGGAAGTGAGGAGCAGATGGGGCTGTCCACCTCGGAAGAGAGCCCATCCAGGAGAAGGAAAATTCTTATTCTAAACCTCCACTGCTTTGTGGGATATCTTCATCAGAAGAAGAGACTAAGAAGTAAACCCTATACAAATCTGGAGTGGAGTCCTTAAGACAATTGGGTGGTGCCTTATACACAACTCCTGCAGCCAAGCTGATGCCAAACATCTTGCTCTGCTTTCCTTTGGACCACCTCAGTGGGGCAGAGATGGGGAATTTGTCATCTGGGCAGCCCAGGACCTCCGAAACACTGCCCAGGTTTGCGCCCTGGGGAGGTCACTTCGGTGCTGCTAAGGCAGCAGTTTGATTTCACCCCCAGAAGTGCACTCCACTGTCTCTGGAGACAGACAGACGTCAACAATATGTGAAGCACTGCAAAGGGGCTTTGCAGGCCCTATGCTTTGCTTGGAACAGCTGAACAGCAGGTATTTGGAAAGTGCTTTGCAAGCCCTCTGCTTGGTCCTTGGGAAGCAGGTTGTTGCATGTTTAGGAACCATTCCACAACCGGCTTTTCAATCCCTGTGCATGGTGCGAGGAACTGCTGGTGGTCAGGTATTTGAGAAGCACTATGCAAAGTGATTTGCAAGCCCTGCATTTGGCATTTGGGAATGGTTTGGCTGGTTGTCAGGCACTTGGGAATCATTGCACTATCATTGGAGCTTGGAACAGCTGATTGTCAGGTGCCTGAGAAGCGCTTTGCAAGCTCTGTGCCTGAGGCTTTGGCAGCTGGTTCTTGGACCCTTGTGAAGTGCTTTGCAAGCCCTGTGTTCAGCACATCCTTAATATATGGGAGTAACTTGCTGTTGATAAAATGATGCAGGTCCTTTGCCATGAATATAACAGAAGACACATTTATCAGGAAAGTGAGAAGAAAACTGAGGGAGCCATACAAATAGCAGAGGCCGTGACAGTTCAAAAGGCAGTGAGTAATTTACTACATAGGGATGCAGGTGGCGCTGTGGGTTAAAGCCTCAGCGCCTAGGACTTGCCGATCGAAAGGTCGGCGGTTCGAATCCTTGCGGCGGGGTGCGCTCCCGCTGCTCGGTCCCAGCGCCTGCCAACCTAGCAGTTCGAAAGCACCTCCAGGTGCAAGTAGATAAATAGGGACCGCTTACCAGCGGGAAGGTAAACGGCGTTTCCGTGTGCGGCTCTGGCTCGCCAGAGCAGCGATGTCACGCTGGCCACGTGACCCGGAAGTGTCTCCGGACAGCGCTGGCCCCTGGCCTCTTAAGTGAGATGGGCGCACAACCCCAGAGTCTGTCAAGACTGGCCCGTACGGGCAGGGGTACCTTTACCTTTACCTTAATTTACTACATCTGCAAGGTGTGCTTAGCAAAGCACCTGAGTGAAAATGCTTCTTTTAACTGCTGTTAACTCATATTTCAGGATAAGGCATAATGGGATAGCATCTGGGAATTGCAAGGTGTGGTAGCTGTTGTTTTACCGACCCTGCCACAACCTGGTGGGGGGAAATGAGCACATTGGGCATACCATGCCTTGCCATAGGGATGTAAGAAAGGGTTGTTTTCGCTTCTGCTTCTGTTTTCGCCGTGTGAAGAACTGTTTCCGTTCTTCTGCAGTTGGTCTCACACTCAAAATGGCATTATTCATCTCAGTACCTGCCATTGTAAAATTGCATAACCTATGTCATTTGTGTAATTAATTATGACGTCGCTATCTTAAGGACACAAGAAGAGCCCCTATCATTGGTGCCCCTGCCTTATGGTGAAACTTCTGCCCATTTTTCCATCTTTATTCCAGTGGGAGGGAGGGCATTGTTTTGAATCAGACCCCCCTCAGCTACTGCTGGCTTCTCCTCCCCCAACCAATTTTCAAGTCATCAAATGAAGCCCCATCATCCAGGGTTAAGTGGGTCCCAGGTAGTGCGTGCACATTAATTTCTGACATTACTAATGCCCAGTTAATGGAGCCTCCACCTTTAATTTCTCTGAGTTTTATCTTCTCAACTAATGCAGAATGATTGGGAGCTAAGGCCCACCAGAGAGAAGGGCACATTTCTTTTCAATTGCTTTAATAAACTGAATATCTGACTCAGTGGTATTCGGAAGAAAAACAACTCCAGCTCATTTGTGTCCATGCTCTGCTCGTTGCATCCACCCAACATCCACATGATTGTGTCCCATTAATTCCCACAATCCAACAGAGCCTGCAATGTTGAATCCAAAGATGAGCAGGGAGGAGACCACTCACATGCAGACCCTCCAAGTGTCCCTGTTTTCCGGGGACACCCTTGATTTACAGAAGCCGTCCCGGTTTCTGATTTGATCCTGGAATGTCCCGCTTTTCCTTAGGACTTCCCTATTTTCACTGGAGAAATGTTGGAGGGTATGGAGTTATCTTATCTCTCGAGCCAAGGAGATAAGAAACTATACGGGTATAAATAATAAAATTTATTATTATTATTATTATTATTATTATTATTATTATTATTATTGCATGGACAGGCAGAGTCTCCCAAACCCTGGGAGGCCTTGTGTGGAATAACGACTCAAGACAACGTGCTATATGTTACGATATGGATGCAATGCAGCTGCAAAGTGGTAGCTTGAAAAGTAAACATGATGGGAATGTTGGGACTGCCCGTGGGACAGTCAATTCACAGTGCGAAGCACCGGAATTAGCTCAGAGTGTAATATGAGCTCTTCCGTTTGTTCCTGTCCAGGAAGTGTTTGCTACTAGACTGCTGGAGTTTGAAGAGAGCAGTCATGTTTTTTGTAATGCTGCAAAGACAGAAATAAAGGCACGTAAATACATTTCTGTCTATCTCTTTCCCCTGCCAGGGGGCAGGAAAGAGGGGGGGTGTTCTTCTCACGCTGAGAAGGATCGCCTATCGAGACCTAGCCTGGATCTTGCTGGGGAATGCAGCCAGGGAGGTCAACAGGGAATCATGCCGGGTGCCTGGGAGAGTTGCCAGTTTCTCCTGATAAAGACTTGATTTCCGACACTATGGGATTAAAATGTTTCAGATGTGGGTAGACCTTGGCTCAGGCACTGGGCGTTTATCCTTCCCAGTCCCCTGCCGGGGATCTGGGGACATCAGGGTTATCCAGAGTGGGGGGTGGGTGGGCTGGCTGGCTCTGGAGAACATATGTTCAAGCAGAAAGAGCCCGCCCCATTACGCCGCCATTGCAGGGGAGAGCAATGACAACCTCTAGGCATACGGCCAGAGCCTCCCCTCAAAGAACCCCTTTAACGGGGAACTGTGGTATGGCCGCCACAAGGAGAAGGGGGGGCATGGGTCACCGCTACACCCCCTCCCCCATTTAGGGAAGATAGACTAAAGGATTCCGCCCAAAGCCTGATACTGCCCAAGCTGTGATGTTTTGCTACGGGAAAGGCAAACCTGCCAATGCAGGAGAATTCCTTTCCGGCCCTTCAACAGCGACCCTGACGCAGCAGCGCCCGCGTACCTGTGGAGAAAAGGTTAACCTGCAAAAAAAGGCTTAACTGAGGGTGGGTGGGGTGGGAGAAGCTCTGGAGCCAACTGATGATTCCCAGGTAAGATCCTCCCCCTATTGTATGGGCAGGGTGGTCCCTCCCTCTACCTGGCCTGATTACCTTGGCAGCACCTCCCCAGGCAGGATTGGGCAACTGGCTGAGGTAGGTGGAGACCTCCAGGTATCCCACCTGGGGAAGGTGAAGCCAAGCCTGTGCTAATGGTGCCGCATAGGGTCCCAGGAGCTGCGCACGACCACGCAAAGGGCGCCCCCCGATTAATGTGGGGAGTGGTCATTATAAAATAGAATGTCCCTATTTTCATTGGAGAAATATTGGACATGGTATGTTGCTGCAATGTGCAAAGAGATTCCTTTTTAATTAAAGAATTATTTGCAGTGGGTTGTATCTTCTTCTTCTTCTCCTTTTTGGCTGAACTCCTGGAAAAGCTAAACAAAATGGCAATAGTGAAAACAAACATTGTGTAACGCCTCCCTCATTTTTGCAATTATGTTGTTTTTCTTCCTTTAAATGGAATGTTTTAGCTTCTCCCCACCTTACTGTTTTTTTTTTAATCACTCATCATTGTTGATGTGTGTCTTGGACAGTGTGGCAAGGCAGCGTTGGGGGTGGAATCGGGTGTCGGAAAATAAAATGGAACCAAACCACATTAGCGGCAAGTGATCATTTAAAAGCTGGCAACTACCTGCCTGCTTTTCGGGAGTATCTTTGCCTACACAAACATCTGCAATACATACAAGGCTTTTTATGTGATGTGCGTTTCTCAAGCGCACATCTGGAAACACAAGGGGATGGGAATGGAAAAAAAGAAAATCCATGAGTCAGTCATTATAGAAGCTATTTATTTTCTTCCCCCTTAATCAAAGAAACTTAATGCCAAAACAAAGCTTACGTTTATTTATAAGGTTTTCCCCTTGTCCTCTGCCATAAGGTCCCAAGGAGAGTAACAAGAATCAAATATGCAGTTATATAAACAGGCAAAGCCATTACAAGTGTAAGACATGGGAGTTGTTAGAGTGCGAGACTTTTAAATCTCAAGGTCGTGGGTTCGAGCCCAATAATGGGCAAAAGATTCCAGCATTGCAGGGGGTTGAAACCGATGATCCCCCAAATCTACAAATCTATGAAATGGAACAGAACAATATATTTTGGACTCACAGCTGTCTATGAAGCCGCAGGTCAATTCTGTGTCCAGGGCAGCTGTCTACCAGCTCCATCTGGTACACAGGCTGAGACCCAACCTGCCCACGGACTGTCTCGCCAGAGTGGTACATGCTCTCCTGCTTGGACTACTGCAATGCACTCTATGTGGGGCTACCTTTGAAGGTGACCCGGAAACTACAACTAATCCAGAATGCGGCAGCTAGACTGTTGACAGGAAGCGGCCGTGAGACCACATAACACTGGTCCTGAAAGACCTTCATTGGCTCCCAGTGCGTTTCTGAGCACAGTTCAAAGTGTTGGTGTTGACCTTTAAAGCCCTAAACGGCCTCAGCCCTGTATACCTGAAGGAGTGTCTCCACCCCTATCGTTCTGCCCGGACACTGAGGTCCAGCGCCAAGGGCCTTCTGCCGGTTCCCTCGCTACGAGAAGCCAAGTTACAGGGAGCCAGGCAGAGGGTCTTCTCGGTAGTGGCACCCGCCCTGTGGAACGCCCATCAGATGTCAAGGAAATAAGCAACTCTCTGACTTTTAGAAGACATCTGAAGGCAGCCCTGTTCGGGGAAGTTTTTAATGTGTGACATTTTAATGTATTTTTAATCTTTGTTGGAAGCCAGCCAGATGGGCAGGGTACAAATAATAAATCACTATTACTATTACTATTACTATTACTACTTTCAGCAGTTGACAGTCCTGCCAATATACCAAGGGTAACTGACAGCAGCAGCAGCAATTGTAAAAAAAGTACTCAGATAAACTTTATTTGGCCTTCCTCTTAGCCCTCAATTTCCTGTCTCCTCTCCAAATGTTGCCTGTGACTCTGCTCTGATTCAGGAATGTAGAATGGGGGCTGGGGGCGGTGAAACCCCAGATCTTTTTTGCCCCAATATCTAGCCGCATACACAAACACACACTTCTTCTTTTTTAAGTGTTTTACTTTGTTTAAAGGGTGACGGCAAACTGCCATCTTAATTTGCCCAGAGGGCACTCGATACATTGCTGTTGTTGTTGTTGTTTCGCTCTTGTCACAAACTTGACCCAAAGTGATTTACAAAAACAATTTAAACGTTTGTTATAGGAATTCTAATGTCATAAATGTACAAGGCAATCACATACATAAGTATATAAGCCACATGTCTGAATAGTACAGAAGAGCAATCCTGAAACCATTTTGACTCTCCCAAATTGACCTCAAATGTTTCTCTGCAAGGAGGAAGAAGAAGAAGAAGAAGAAGAAGAAGAAGAAGAAGAGGAGGAGGAGGAGTTTGGATTTGATACCCCGCCTTTCACTCCCCTTCAGGAGTCTCAAAGCGGCTAACATTCTCCTTTCCCTTCCTCCCCCACAACAAAAACTCTGTGAGGTGAGTGGGGCTGAGAGACTTCAAAGAAGTGTGACTGGCCCAAGGTCACCCAGCAGCTGCATGTGGAGGAGCGGGGAATCGAACCTGGTTCCACAGATTACAAGACTACCGCTCTTAACCACTACACCACACTGGCTCTCCATTGTCTCTTTGTTCACAAGGGCGTATCTGAGTATGAATAGGGTGAGCCTGTGACCTGGATTCAGGAACTGAGTATTTACAATCACAAAAGAATGGCCAGGATGCCCAGGTAAAAGCAATCAGTGACCTTTATCAGGTATCCTGGCAGACAGGTTTCTGCTGTAGACTACCCCTTCGGTGATGTATGTATGATGTTTCGGGGGGGTGGTCTTGAGCTGCAGGGGAGGCAATTTCAAAAATCTATATAAGAGCTTCCACACCAATGTTCTGGGTTCCTCTCCTCCCTCCCTGCGTGGGGTGAGCAGGGGTCCCTGTTGCAACAGTTTAATAAAGATCAGGCTTACTAGCTGCTTTGCTTCTCAAAATTCGCTGGTTGGCCTCTGTTATTTTCTCCTACCAGTAGAGAACCTACATAAGGACTCTATATGGGCTCCTGGATACTGCGTAAGGGGAAAAAGGAGCAGTTTTGTCTTACAACACGTTAAAACCAAACTCTGTGCAAACTTGTGGCAGGGGCCTTTGATCCCTCAAGTCCTAACGGCATGTCTGCCTCATGCGTGCAAACTGATGCCAATTTCACCTCCTAGTAAGATCCCCAATGGGGTAGTTTCCCTCGAAACTTAAAGCATGTGAGGGATAAATCTGTGAGGGAAAGGAAGTTGGCAAGTGGAAGAAGCAGGAGCAGCAGTCCTAGTAATATAATATGAAACGTACTTTACAAAGAGCAAAAGGCCAAAAGGCCAGACAGCAGTAACTAGAACAGAGACCAGAAATTCCCAGCATGGTGGAGGAAGCTGCCACATTTCTTTGATGAAAATAGGGACATCGTATATTATTATTATTATTATTATTATTATTATTATTATTATGCTCCACCTATCTGACTGGACTGCCCCAGCCACTTTGGGATGGCTTCCAACATATATAGAAACATTGCAAAAACGTTAAACATTTTTGTTTTAAACTTCCCTATACAGCCAGTGTGGTGTAGTGGTAGACTCGTAATCTGGTGAACTGGGTTCACTTCCCCGCTCCTCCACATGCAGCTGCTGGGTAACCTTGGGCTAGTCACACTTCTCTGAAGTTTCTCGGCCTCACTCACCTCACAGAGTGTTTGTTGTGGGGGAGGAAGGGAAAGGAGAATGTTAGCCGCTTTGAGACTCCTTCGGGTAGTGATAAAGCGGGATATCAAATCCAAACTCTTCTTCTTCTTCATACCTTGGATCTCAAACTTAATCCGTTCCGGGAGTCCATTCGACTCCCAAAACGGTTTGAAAACCAAGCCTCAGCTTCCATTTGGCTGCAGGAGCTTCCTGCACTCAATCAGAAGCCACGGAGAATGTTTGGCTTCCGAAAAACGTTCACAAACTGGAACACCTACTTCTGGGTTTGCAGCATTCGGGAGCCGATTTGTTCGGCTACTAAGCCGTTCGAGATCCAAGGTACGACTGTAGAGGGCTGCCTTCCGAGGTCTTCTAAAGTTTGTATAGTTACTTATTTCCTTGGTTTGGGGGTTGTGTAACTCCATCCCCTCCAATATTTCTCTGATGAAAATAGGGACCTCCTAAAGAAACGCAAGACATTCTGGGATCAAATCAGAAACCGGAACGCCTTCCGTAGATCTGGGACCGTCCCTGGAAAATAGTGGTCTCTGAGGGCGATCCTATAGTGCTGTGAGGTTCTGTGGAGGGGAGACTGGTGACGGAAAGTACTTGAAAGCATTATCAAGGCACTATGAAACCTAACCACGCAGGCAAAGGCTATTGTGCTGGGTCTGGGGGTAACCCTTGAAATGCGGTCCAGGACCGGTCCAGAATCCGAAGGTTCTGCTAGGAGTCAGTCTGACAAGGCCAAGGCAGGACATGAGGCAGAAAACCAGGTAAGGACAGGTACAGGATCTCAGGCAGGTTCTAGCATACAGCAACGTTGCTCCCGCAACCTGGGGCGGGGTCCGACAGCCTTTTATCTGTGTCGGGGTAGTGGCCAGTCCCGATCCCCTGGTGACTCACCTCCCTGTCTCACCCGAAGGCGAGCACTCCTCCTGCGAGTACTCAGGTCTCTCCTTCTCTCAGACCTCAGTCTCTGCAGCTTGGGAGACGTTGGTGGGTTACTAGACCCAGGGGCCGCCTCAGCCTCTCCTGGCCCAACTGGTAGTGGCCCAGCTATAAGGCAACGAGGTAATCCCCGCATCTGGAGCCAGGGCAGGCTCAGGCACCTGACTCACCCCAGCTGGTGCTTGTTGCAGAGGAACCTGCGCAGAATGGAACTCTTCAGGGTCAGGCCCCAGACTAGGTTCAGATGATGCCTGAGGCAAAGGATCTGGTGCAGACTGAGACTCCTCTGGTTCCGAGTCTGAGCCCGAGTCCCAAGCCATCACAACTATGGAGTTTGCAGACACCCCTGGTCAACTTCAGGCAGCTGTCCATTTTGCTTCAGGCAGATAACAAAGATGATTTATTAAATTTGTATACTGATGATCCAGGGCAGTTTACAGCATAAAAATACAAAAAGAGAACATAACATACACAAAGATTATGACTGTTGTTATTATTGTTGTTGTTGTTGTTGTTGTTGTTGTTGTTGTTAGTGCTGTTAGTATGCTTAAACCATGAAAAGTTGGGTCATGGCCTCTTCTTTTCTATATTTTCAAAAATCTCATCCATTTTTGAAACATGGCAATACTGCTCTTGGGACGACACAGATGGCAGCCAATCAGTGCTGTGCACTGCAATAAAACCCTAGAGGGCTTAGTGTCCCTGAGCCTGCAGGCCTTGCAGCCTGCCAGGTACATGTGTCAAGAGAGCATGGCGAGTGCCCTTCCGGAACAAGACTCCTCTTCTTACCCACAGTGCCAGTACAGTACACACTTTGTGTTTATATAGCTGGTTGGGAGGAAGGGAGAAGGAGCGGGTTATGGAGCTAATAAATGCATTTTACTCCCCTTTTCGCCTTGAAGATAAATTAGAGTAGTTCCACTTGGCTCATTTCCAAATGAAGGCAACCCACCCATCTCTTTAATACAGCAATCTCTCTCTCTCTCGATTCCCCCCACCCAACCTCTTCTTCCTTTGCTGCTTGATAATTTATAGGAATGAATAATACAGATTTCTGTAAGGATGTTTTCCTTATTTTTGATGTGCCATTTCTCTCCGGGAGACGGCTCTCTGCTTCCTCTCTCTCTCCCACCCCTCATTTTCCCCTCTCTGTGCAAAATTAATGTGCATCTGAATGGTGGTTTTGGGGACGGGGGTGGGGGGAGTCAGCGGGGCTTAAGAGGAACAAAAGGCGACTGTGGCTCGACAGAGGAGCTATCGTTATAACACGCTACCTTGAGAGAGAACTATTTTTCATTAGCTGAATGGTAATACTATATAGGAAGGTGATTAAGTTTAATAGGCCTGAGACTGGCAAGGGGGAGATAAAGTTACGATTGAGAGCCCTACTGGATGGCAAGGGGCCGAGGGGGGGGGGTGTCAGGCGGCAGGCAGACTGACAAGAATAGCTCTGTGTAGTACAGCGTTTGGCAGGAAACGGCACAGCTTCCCCATAAATTAGGCTTAAACAGAGGTAATTTTCGGAGATATTTAAAACATTAAGGCTCCTGCGAAGTGGCAGAGGCTAAGCACATTGTTAGCGAAATGCTACTCTGAGGCCCAGGATGTGTTTTGTTTTGTGTTTTTAAGGGGGAAAGGAAAGGGAGAGGACGCAATGGACAAAATGGAAAACAGCACCCGGGCTCTTTGTCAAACATAATTATCGCTTAGGGCGGCAGGCTTTAATTGGTAGATTAATCAACCACAGCTTTAGTTGATTCATCACGCGGGGGAAGGGCAGCTATTTTAATAGGTGAGAGAAGATTTGAAAAGGGTCACCTCTGGATGTCAGTGTTTTGCAGATGGGGAGGGAGGATTCCAGCACGGCCAGGGAAATTTTCTCTGCCACAGCCGAGCACAACAAATCCGCTTTTGAAAAGAAGCAGGCATTTTGCAGTTAGGAAAGTGGTCAACGATAGCACGTTTCTCGCTTTCATCCTGAGTCCGAGCGTCTTCAAAACTCATGACACCTTTGGTAAAGGCTGTTCTCCAACAGGAGCGCTCGCAGGCCAGTGTTTCCCAGTTGTCAGTGTTTATACTACATTTTTTAAGATTTGCCTTGAGACAGTCTTTAAACCTCTTTTGTTGACCACCAGCATTACGCTCTCCATTTTTAAGTTCGGAAGAGAGTAGTTGTTTGGAAGACGAAAATCAGGCATCCGCACAACATGACCAGTCCAACAAAGTTGATGTTGAAGAATCATTGCTTCAACACTGGTGGTCTTTGCTTCTTCCAGTACACTGATATTAGTTCGTCTGTCTTCCCAAGTGATGTGTAAAATTTTTCAGAGACACTGTTGATGGAATCTTTTGAGGAGTTGGAGATGGCTTTTATAAGTGGTCCATGTTTCACAAGCATATAGTAAGGTTGGCAGTACAATAGCTTTGTAAACAAGCATTTTGGTTTCCCTGCGAATGTCCCGGTCCCCAAACACTCTGCAGTTCAATTGGGAGAAAGCTGCACTCGCAGAACTCAGGTGATGCTGGATTTCGACATCAGTGTTGGCCCTTGTGGAAAGATAACTGCCTAGGTAGGAGAAGTGATTGACTGTCCCCACTGCGGAAGGACGTGTGGATCCAGAATTGGACTCCACAGTCACTTACGGACTCATTATTAAAACCGTGTTTATGGAAGACAATCTTACTCGGCTACGAGTGATTGCCAAAGTATCTGGGTGAAGCAAGATCAAACACAGGAGAAGCTTACTGATATAGAACAGAACACCCCTATTTTCATCTGAGAAATGTTGGCTGGTATGCCGTTCACCAGGTCAAGGGACACAGGTTGCACTGTGGTCTAAACCACTGAGCCTCTTGGACTTGTTGATCAGAAGGTCAGCAGTTTGAATCCGCCCAATTGGGTGAGCTCCCGCTGCTCTGTCCCAGCTCCTGCCAGCCTAGCAGATCAAAAGCACGCCAGTGCAAGTAGATAAATAGATACCACTGTGACAGGAAGGTAAATGGCGTTTCCGTGCACTCTGGTTTCCGTCACGGTGTTCTGTTGTGCCATAAGCAGTTTAGTCATGCTGGCCACATGACCCAGAAAGCTATCTGTGGACAAACGCCAGCTCCCTCGGCCTGAAAGCGAGATGAGCGCCGCAACCCCATAGTCGCCTTTGACTGGACTGAACTGTCCAGGGGTCTTTTACCTTTACCTCAACAGGTCAGGCCTGCTGGAGCTATCTGGGGGATGGTTACGGGGTGGGGAGTCAGGCAGCAAGAAGGAGCTTGGGCAGGGCATTCCCATTCCCAGCAGTGGGACAAAACATGCAGTCCAACGGAGCAGGGTTGAGCCCTCCACCTGCCAGCTGTCTTCAGTGGTCTCCCTCAACCAGCATGTTTCCTGCATGGAATGCACTGGGGAATCAGATCCTGGCAGGATTGGTCTTCTTGCTCCTTGGAGTACAGCGGTGCTGGATTTGTGCACATGCAAAGGAAGCTACAACTTAGGGTCCCAAATGATGAGGGTCCCCCTAACTACCAAATCAGCAAACAATTACCAATTTTGAGTTTTACATAATTGGTTAGAAACCAAAGGAAACAGGGAAAACCGCAAAACAGACATTATCAATCTGATGTGAGACAAAAATGAGTTATTTGCTGTATTGTGTTCATAAATCTATGTATAAATAACTATAATACAGTGTTCATATATGCTAAGTAAGAAATCATAAGGCATTCACATTTCAAGGTATTTCATATGCAAATAGGCTACTGTAAGATATATGTTGCAGTTAGATCATTACTTTTTCATTGCATCCTCACCTGCATACTTTTGTACTGGTATATGTGCAAAGATAAAAGCTTATTGTTTCTATTTTGTGGCCTTTCTGTTAGAACAATATGCATTCCTTTGTGAAAGCTATGGGGCCTCCCTTAAAAACGTGACCTACTGTAGCTTTGGGCCTGGCCATGTCTCAAACTGGCTCTAGGATGGAGAATAGACTTCACCAACATGCCGCCCTCTAGTCTAGACAATTTTGGGATGCAATACCCGTCAGCCCCAGGCAGCCTGACCCAATGGGACTCCAAAACACCCGTTGAGCACTATGTTAGTGAAAGCTGCTTTAGATCACTTTAAAATGCGGTAAGCCAGACCTAGGGTACGTTCACGTTACGGGGTTGAAATGCAGGGAGGTCATTCACACATGCATATGCACACCCTGCTGTGTTTCAAACCACTTTTGCACAGGGTTGGTTGCATCAGAGAGGGCACAGGAATGACCTCACCTGCCACACATGACCTGATAGATTATATTCATGTTTGCAGCACCAAAGTGAGCTCTCTAGGGTGAGCAGTGTGCATGGCAGTCCTGGGCTGCCCAGATGACAAGACCCTCTCTCTCAGCCTCGCTAAAGGTAAAGGGACCCCTGACCATTAGGTCCAGTCGTGGCCGACTCTGGGGTTGCGGCGCTCATCTCGCTTTATTGGCCGAGGGAGCCGGCATACAGCTTCTGGGTCATGTGGCCAGCATGACTAAGCTGCTTCTGGCGAACCAGAGCAGCACATGGAAACGTCGTTTACCTTCCCGCTGGAGCGGTACCTTTATCTACTTGCACTTGCACGTGCTTTCGAAGGTTGGCAGGAGCAGGGACCGAGCAACAGGAGCTCACCCCGTCGCGGGGATTAGAACTGCCAACCTTCCGACATTTGGCACCAGCTTGGCTGCAGGTGTTGCTGGAAGGAGATGTAAAAGACACCATCCTATTATCCAACCTCCACTTCAGATTTCTGTAGGGCTTATACCTTAGCCTTTTCTCCTCCCAAAGATGTCCTGCAAAGCAGTGGATACAGATTGTTCCTTGGGGTTTACTCATGAATGAGTATAGCTGCAAGGGAAATGATATATAATGAATTGAAAAGGATGTTTAAAATAATGTTTGTAAACAAAAAACAAAAAAAACCCAGAAGCTTTTCTTTTGGGAATTCTAGGGACAAAACTACCTGAACTGTACAGAAACTAATTTGTGTATGCTATTACAGCAGCAAGAATGTTACTTGCCCCAAAATGGAAAGAAGCAGAAGTCCCAGCAAAGGAAGAATGGATACAAAAACTTACAGAATATGTAGAAGTGGCAAAGCTCACGCAAAGAATAAGAAATCAAGACAAAAAACTTTTTATAAAAGAATGGAAACGGTTTATTGAATATTTACAAACAAATTGTAAACGGATAAAAACACTGGCAGGCTTATTGTAATAACCTGCAGCTACATAAGAGCATATATTTAAAGAAGATAAATAAATGAGTATGTTAAGTTAATTTGGATATGCAAAAGATATTGAAAATACATTTAAGGAACCACAGAAAGAGGGGGAAGGAAGTCAAGTTTTGAAATGTTGAAATGATTGTAAAATTAGTGAAATGTATAATCCTGAAAAGCATAATTTATTTATTTTTTAAAAAATAGAGTAACGCCGCAAGGCAGCAGATGTTCAGAATCATTACCACTATCTCTGCATTTAGTTTCCTAATCGGATTGAACCTAGGTTGAGGAAGGTGGGGATGCATCAAATGGCAGGATTTGCCAAGAAACCATGAGATCAATGGAGATTGTGACTAACATCCTGCAGCTTCAAAATGTTGCATTGAGAATACATCGGATGCAGAGTGAACAGTAAAGTGAACATCTCCATTTGGAGCCCTCCGACTCATTCATCCCACGGGCAGCAGTGATGGCCACCAATTTGGATGGCTTTAAAAGACAGTTGGACAAATTCATGGAGGATACTGCTAGGCATGGTGGCTATGGCCCACCTCCACAGTTTGATGCAGCTTTGCTTCTGAATAAGTAAAAAGGGTAAAGGTAAATGACCCATGGACAGTTCGGTCCAGTCAAAGGCGACTATGGGGTTACAGCGCTCATCTCACTTTCAGGCCGAGGGAGCCGGCGTTTGTCCACAGGCAGCTTTTCCAGGTCATGTGGCCAGCATGACTAAACCGCTTCTGGCGCAACGGAGCACTGTGACAGAAACCAGAGCACACAGAAATGCCATTTATCTTTCCGCCACAGTGGTACCTATTTATCTACATGCACTGGTGTGCTTTCGAACTGCTAGGTTGGCAGGAGCTGGGACTGAGCAACAGAAGCTTACCCCATTGAGCGGATTCGAACTGCCGACCTTCTGATCAACAAGCCCAAGAGGCTCGGTGATTTAGACCACAGCGTCACCTTGATCTGTTGAACAGCATACCAGCCAACATTTCTCAGATGAAAATAGGGGTGTTCTGTGCTAGGTTGGCAGGAGCTGGGACAGAGCAACAGGAGCTCAGCCCGTGGCAGGGATTCGAACCCGTGACCTTCTGATCAGCAAGCCCAAGAGGCTCAGCAGCACCACTCCCGTATATCTGTTGCTGGAAGCCACAAGAGGGGAGAGGGCTCTTGTTCTCAGGTCTGCTTGAGGGTTTCCCACAGGCCTCTGGATAGCTGCTGGGAGAACCAGATACTGGACTAGCTAAGTTATTAGTCTGAACCAGACCACTCTTCTAATGTTCTTATGCTGGGCAGGGGGCCCAGACAGCATTGCTGCTCAGAGAGCTTTAGTGGGATGCAGGTCCTGTGTGCAGGATGGGAGCTTTGCCTGCGATTCCTGTGATCTGGGCACTTGCTGGCTTGATGCGTAGAGGCCCCTGTTAGCAGCCGATACAGCAGCTGCAGGATCGCGCCACCTTTGACCCAACTGTGAAGGGTTAGACAATTTTCGACTAGTTGCCTGCTAAGCAGGCTCCAGAGGTATTCGTGGAAAAACTCCTTTTCTTTAAGAAGCGATTTTGCAGACTGGCAGGGAGGCAGCTGTTGGTGGTTCACGGCTCGCGTTTCCTCCAGAAAGTGCAAAGTCCCAGCTGGACATCATGATGATAGATTTTATGGATTTTTCTCTGCCTCTCCCAGTCCCCTTACGGCCAGGCAGTTAAAATCTACAATAAGCTGCATTGCCTTAGTATATGGTTAACGTCTCCCCTAGCTAATCCCTTCGCCTTTGTTCTTTGAGAAACATACTGAATAAGCCACTTGTTTCACACTGCTGGGGAAATAACACTTTGGGGGCCTCCTTTCCGCCCTGTTTTATGTATAACAGAAGCACAGTATAGTATAGCATATACAGTACCCTGCCAGATGTTTGCTTTCTCCCCCCTCCCACCCCCCACAACTACCTCTGGTTTTTTCCTTGCTAGACAGGGGCAGATAGAAGTCGACTTTGGCACCGCTGCTACATCCAAGCTTCAAATAATGCAGGGCTGTTTCTGGAAGAAAGAGAAGCCGTGTTATGACAGCGCCAGATGATTGACACGTTGCAGGTAGAGTGATGTGTGTGCATTGCTGTAGCTTAAACGATGATGAACGGCTCCCAGCAATGTTCAATATTAGTCTAGTTATGAGCCGAGTCAGTATGAATCAAACAGAATTGCCAAGCCGGGAGGAAAGCTTGCATGTCTTCCTCCAGTCCTAAAAGGATCTTGAGGAGAAGAGCCTGGGAAATGGTGCCCTCCCTGTGGAACGCCCCCCCCCCCCGCCCCCCCATCAGATGTCAAGGAGATAAAGAACGACACAACTTTTAGAAGACATCTGGAGGCAGCCCTGTATCGGGAGGTCTTAATGTCTGACTTTTGGGTGATTTTATATGTACTGGAAGCAGCCCAGAGTGGCTGGGGAAACCCAGCCTGATGGGCAGGGTAAATAATAATAATAATAATAATAATAATAATAATAATAATAATAACAAGAAGAAGAAGAAGAAGAAGAAGAAGAAGAAGAAGAAGAAGAAGAAGAAGAAGAAGAACAAGAACAACTTTATTTATTTAAACCCCTGCCAATCCAGGTCAGCACAGAGAATTTCTCTCTGCATTCTGGAAGATGAAAACATGGCCAGGCTACAGAGGAGAGGACAACGGAGTTTTAAAAAAAATGTCCCCAAGCCCCACCACATTTAATGTTGTTTGACCAATTTGTCCTGACTTGACCCTGAGGGTTTAAGTTCCTATTTAATGTAGTGCACACTTCAGTGAACAGATGGGGGGGGTTGAAAACAATGGGGAAGGGGACCAGAATTGATAGCAGCGGCAAAACCCGGCCAATTGGAGGGTGACGTCTGCATTATCGGCATCAATAGAGACACTTTTCTCTACCTAACTTCAAAGCATTGCACAGCCCCAGACTTTGCTTTTAAGTCCCTGCCATTGTTGCTGACGACAAGCCGCCCTTTTGTCTGCAAGATTCCATCAATAAGCCCCTTTATGTGGGGCGGAGGGGGAGAAAGAGGGGAGTCCTGGACTCAGGCACCTCGACATAAGCCTCCTCCTTTGTTTGCCCCTCAAGGTTCATCTGCGCCAGGGTCCGAGCAGGCAGCAAAGGAGCCCCAAAGTTCAAAGGCTTTGGCTGCAAATTAACAGGTGAGCTTAGAAGATGCTAAACACTGGGAAGTTTCTTTTGGAATAAGGATGCAGTAGCGGGGGGGGGGGAGAGAGAGAGAGATGGGGACAAGGGAGTGTGGCCATTGTTGAAACTTGCCTTCGGGAGATGTACTCCAGAGCACAAAGATGAAAGGCAGGGATGCCCAGGTTTGTAACAAAGATGGTTCACTCGTAAAATGTTCCCTTTGTGCAGGACTCTCCTATTTCATCTCCTGCAGTGGCTGGGGGGGGGGGGGCATGTCTTACCAAGGCTAATTCCTGCGAAGCCTTTGTTTGAGTAACTCCCCCAACCAGGAAAGTTTACACGTTTGGGGCTTTTTAGTTTAGAGAAAGGGCAAGTAAGAGGATGAAAGAAGTACAATTCTACCTTGGGTTACATACGCTTCAGGTTACATTCGCTTCAGGTTACAGACTCCGCTAACCCAGAAATAGTGTTTCAGGTTAAGAACTTTGCTTCAGGATGAGAACAGAAATCGTGCTCCGGCAGCGCGGCAGCAGCAGGAGGCCCCATTAGCTAAAGTGATGCTTCAGGTTAAGAACAGTTTCAGGTTAAGTACGGACCTCGGGAACGAATTAAGTACTTAACCCGAGGTACCACTGTATATGAAATTACGAATTACGCATAGCAAAGAGAACTGGTTTTTCTCCCTGTCTCATGATACCAAGACATGTGGACATGAAATGAAGCTGAAAGCTGGAAGATTCAGGACAGCAAAAAAGAAAAACATTTCTTTACAGAGCGCAGAGATAAACTATGGAACTCGCTGCTGCAAGTGTCAGTGATCTGGTTATAAGCAAACAGAGAAAGCATCAAGTTGTTGGTTGGCTGCCATTTGTCTGGCTCTTGAGACAGTGGAAGGGCACGTCTGATTGACTTTCATTCACCTTCAAATTTAGTGGCCAGCCCCTATACCTGTGACTTTAACAGCAGCTCCAGCTGTGGCTATTAACAGGAGAGGACGTTAATTTCCATGCCGTGGAAAAGCTTCACCAGTTCGTTGCTCCCAGTCATAAGAACAAGAGCCACTTTGCTCCCAGTCATAAGAACACAGGGAGCTGCCATCCACGGCAATATTGCTGACACTGGCTGGCAGCATCTATCTACAATTTCAGGCAGGGGACATTCCCAGCCCTACCTGCCAGGATTGAACTTTCTGCATCCAAAGCAGATGCTCAACCGCTGAACTTCAGCCCTTCCCTAAGTCCACGGGGAAATTCCTCCCTTCCCCTTTCGCTTAGTTAACAAAGATGTCCTTTAATAGCAAAGTCCTTTTTCGGCATAGTGGCGGACTCCTCCAGCCGGTGGCATTCAATTATCAGAGTTACAAGTCTCTGGGCCAATTAGCAGAGAGTGCAGTCCCTGCTTGAGCTGGGTACTGTTGTCAGCCGGTGACCTTGCAAGCAGCTTCTCTTCCTCCCTCCGGACAAGTTTGCATTAATCCACAAGCTGCATTAATTGTGGCAGTAACTCCTTTGGCCTTTCACTTCCCGGGGAGCAGCTGGAGAAAGGGAGGGGGTGCGCAGAGCAAGAGAGCACAAAATCGATGTAACTGGAGCAGCACCTTGACTTCCTTATCAGCCATGGAGTGCCAGTTCCATGGCACTCAAAACGCTGCTATTGACTTACTCTCCAAAGGGCTGATCAGATTCCACCATCCACCCACTGGCTGATCCCAAGCACACCAGCATTAGCCATTATGCCCAGCATTGGGTGGTGGTGATCTCACCCCAGTGGTGTTGCGTCCTTTGCCGGTGCCCGGGGCACATGCACATGTGCTGGGTAGGACCAGGGGCAGGGCATGGAGGGCGAAGAAAACCCGCCACACCAGCCCTTGCTGCAGACACTGCCAGGTGGGCACAGGGAACAGAGGGTCCATGGGGCTGTGCAGCACTGTCTGCCCATCTGCCAGCGCAGGGGGGAGCCCAGCCAGTCAATATGGCCCTCAGTGGGCACATGTTTGTTGTTCTACTCACAGCCTAGGATCCTCGTACCTATGGGACCACCTCTCCCTGTATGCCCCACGGAGAGCCTCAAGGTCCATAAATAGCAACACCCTAGTGGTCCCGGGCCCTAAGGAAGTTAGATTAGCATCAACCAGAGCCAGGGCCTTTTCAACACTGGCTCCAGCCTGGTGGAACGCTCTGCCTCATGAGACCAGGGCCCTGCAGGATCTGATTTCTTTCCACAGGACCTGTAAGACAGAGTTGTTCCACCTGGCCTTTGACTTGGAGCCAATTTGATTCCCTCCCCCTCTTTCTTTTTTCATTTTCCTCCTGTGATGAGGCTGCATTTTAATATTTTAATGTTTCAATATTTTAATGTTGTATTTTAATCTTGTTTTTAAGTTGTATTCATTCAACTTGTTTTTATTATTGCTTGTTAGCCACCCTGAGCCCGGCCTTGGCTGGGGAGGGCGGGGTATAAATAAAAATTATTATTATTATTATTATTATTATTATTATTATTATTATTATTACTCTCACTTTTGCTTCTGGCCCTGCTTGCAGCTGACATGTGGCGCATGGAAAGTTGCCCAGAAAGGGATGTGCCCCGAAAGTTTCCCTACTGGGTTAGATTGAAGGAACATGGCCATGGCTATACCTGGGTACTTACTGCTGCCATGTGCAGTGGTAGCTGCTCATGGGAAGTCTGCAAGTGCCTGTAGCAGCTGCTGGTTCCAGCAATTACTGCACCAACATATGGCAAGCTCTGACGCAGCACCAATGCTTCCTACTCCCATTAGCACCTGAATTCCTCAAAGCAGCAAGGAGGAGAAACAAGAATGTTTCTGATGATGGACAAACTCTGATTTCTCTCTGCTTGTTCTGTTCTCTAAAAAGTAAGCTGAACACTCCCATTGTGAAGCTCAGAGGGGCTTCCTGTTACCTGTAGCAGCTGTCAGAACTGCTAGCTGCTACAGTGACCCGGAGGCTTCTCACAAAAATGGAGCCCTGCTTGTGTTGTCCTGCACAAACTAGAGACTTCAAAGAAGGTTATTGTGCTATATCAGCCACTACAAATGTACTGGGTGTGCAGCTCTCAAAATGGCGACATGATCAATTGCCACAAATCCCCCAGTTCTGTACAAGTTAACATTTCTTTATGTAGCTTTATCTATTAGGCGGTCGAGCAAGATGTTCAATGAGTAGAGATCTGGCTGTTCACAGAATTGCAACCAAAGAGAAAATACACAGCAATGCCCGAGCGATGGCTAGACATTAACTTTCCCTGTATCGTACAGTAACTCTTTTTTGTGCCGTGTCTTCTTTTTTCCATTATTATTTTGCACAGATTATGGCTGCAGCATGCTCAGCAAACTTAAAGACAGCTGTAAAACGCCAGCTGAAATAAATGAGGCCGAGAGCAAGGAACTGTGAGCAATAAGCAAGCTGAGGAAAACTAGAAAAATGAGATTACGGGCCAAGGACACCACAGCATTTTATATGTCTACTGAAGTATTTTTAGATTAGGTTCATGTCTAGAAGGGATGCAGTTGAAGTAATTGATATTGTAAAGGGGATTGGATGATCAGATAGGTAGATTTCCCAGAGGCATAGCAAGGAAGCCTGTTCAGAGTGAAAGCAAGGCTTCCTGCCCTCACTCTGACTTGGCTTCAATACAGCATCACATCTGATGTGATGATGGCCACAACACGAATGTCTTTAAGGTGGATTTAAACAAACTCAGGGATGATAAAGCTGTCAGTGATTTAGATAGTGGTGGTGGTAGTATTCAATGACAATTGTGTATTACCTGTAGTGTTGGAGGAAGTATGTCTCTGAACATCAATTGCTGGGAATCACAATTGGGGAGAATGCGGTTGCATACAGGTTCTGCTGGATTTTAGGACCTTTGGCCTGATCCAGCAAACAGGCTCACCTTATGTTCCTGTATCGTGTTCTTATGAATCTGGAGGACCTTCTTTCATTGGGGGTTCTTAAGCAGAGGCTGGGTGGACATCTGTGATTCCTGCTTTGCAGGGGGTTGGACTGGATGACCCTTGGGGTCCCTTCCAACTTTACAGTTCCACCATACTTGCCTTGCTCGTGTCCCTTGGAATATTGACTTCTGGACCTTGTGCTTGCTACTGAGCCTATACAACCCGAATAAATATCTCTTTCTCGCTTGCAAGTAAGAGCCACTGACATTGCGTTTTGGGACAGGAACCTGATACTTTTTCCCTTGCAGCGTTTTCCCAAGTAAAATCCCTATTGGCCCTATTAGGGAAAACCTACAGTAGAATACAAGGCTGGGGAAGCTCCAGCCCAGGGTCCAGCCCAAATGCAATCCTCTAGTACTGTCTCCAGGGCTTCCCCTCAGACCACACCCCTCATTGGCTGAGCTTCACATTATTCAACATTTTTGCTTGGCAGATAGATGTCCTTGAAATCTGATAATGCCTCATGCTGGTCTGAATATATAGGCTAGACAAGCGGGAGTGATAACAACAACAACAACAACAACAACAACAACAACAACAACAACAGCGATAATAATTTATTTGTACCCCGCCTATCTGACTGGGTTTCCTCAGCCACTCTGGGTGGCTTCCAACAAATATTAAAAATACATTAAAATGTCACACATTAAAAGCCTCCCTAAACAGGGCTGCCTTCAGATGTCTTCTAAATGTCAGGTAGTTGTTTATCTCTTTGACATCTGATGGGAGGACGTTCCACAGGGCGGGTGCCACTACCGAGAAGGCCCTCTGCCTAGTTCCCTGTAGCTTTGCACTGAGGGAACCGCTAGAAGGCCCTTGGCTCTGGACCTCAGCGTCTGGGCAGAACGATGGGGGTGGAGACGCTCCTTCAGGTATACTGGGCCAAGGCCATTTAGGGCTTTAAAGGTCAACACCAACACTTTGAGTGTGTGTAGAAGCTGGCCTCCTGTACAGAGGTAAAAGTTACATTATTTTCTCTCCCCCACTTCTACCTCTGATCCAGCCCACCACTGATATGTGCCCAAAGATTGCTCAGAAGGCATTGTGGGCTTTGGGTGGAAAAAAGTATCCAAGCCTCTGTACTGACAGGACAAAAGGCAGCTAGAGGGATGGTGGTTTTCATGAGGAAGATGGAGGAAGGGGAAAGAATTCCATGCTCCTAATCAGAACTGGAGCCTTTCTCCCCAAAAAACTGGTGTTCTCCAAATGTTTTGGACTACAACTTCCATTGTTCCTGGCCACCAGCTGATGGCAGGCGCTACAGACCAGAGGGTACCATGTTGGAGAAGGCATAGAAGACCTAATAATCATGGGGCCCTGTTGCCTTGCCTGGGTTTGCCCCCAAAGCTCTCCCTTTACATTTTCAGATGTTGACAGGTATATGAGAAGATCTTTGATGGTCCTCATGGGCTCTCCAGGACTGGACTCTGCAAGAGTGTGATACGCTTCAAAGCCCACCAGTAAAGGCATCACAGAAGCCCTTTGTATTCGATACCTGCAGGTTAACTTCTGAACCCATCTCATGTTCCACCTCTAATGTAATATTGGGGCTGCTGTCAGGACGTTCTGTCCATAGACATACACCCCACAAGCATTTCAAAGCATGGAGCCTGCCAGAAAGTAGTCATTGTCTTAGCCTTTCATTTAGGCTACCCTCTTCCGCAGGACATGCAAGGAATGGTTTCTCAGCTGGTAGGGTCACGACCCATAAATTGAACACCCAAAATATGGCTCAGATTAAGTCCTGGGGCTGCGGCTTGCAGGAACTCCAAAAAGGAGAGGAAGAGAGGGAGGAGGTGGCAACAGCCCTGGTGCAGATCTTTGCTGGGAGGGAGTGTGGTCAACCCTGTATTCCTTGTATGGACAGGGGAAGGACAACTTGGACTCAGAGAGAGGAGCCCAACAATCCATCATTTATAATGCTACATTATGAGTCCCTGTTGTGTAGTAGTCAGAGAGCAGAACCAGGACATGGGAGACCAGGGTTCAAATCCCCACTCGGCCATGAGACACAAGTGCAAACTTGAATAAAATATTGGGGGAGCCCAGGTAAGCCACATGCCGCATAATAACAAGACACCTACCATTTGAATGGCAGTGCCCATCAATCTGGAAGGACAGAGCCTGAAGCTGAGGCTCCAATACTTTGGCCACCTCATGAGAAGAGAAGACTCCCTGGAAAAGACCCTGATGCTGGGAAAGATGGAGGGCACAAGGAGAAGGGGACAACAGAGGACGAGATGGTTGGACAGTGTTCTCGAAGCTACAAACATGAGTCTGACCAAACTGCGGGAGGCAGTGGAAGACAGGAGTGCCTGGCGTGCTCTGGTCCATGGGGTCACAAACAGTCAGACACAATTAAATGACTAAACAACAACAAGACCATCAACTTGGGTGGTGGTGGTGGTGGCCCCCTCAAATATTTTATTGGGGAGCCCAAAGGGACCTCAGCTCCTAGGATTTGGCTCCTATGGTGAAACACATTAGCGATAGACATCCTCCCCTCAATTCCTCTCCATTTCCAACAACATGTCCCTCCATCAACATCTCCATCAACACTGTTGGCCAAGCACCAGTCTTTGGCTCGATCTCAAGGCAGCATGCACTGAGCTACAAATTCAAAGAGCTGATAGGGGTTGCAGAGGACATCTAGCCCAACTTCCAGCCCAGTCAGGATATCCGCTGCTGCAGCATCCTCAGTAGGTGACCATCTAAGGTAAAGGTAAAGGTACCCCTGCCCGTATGGGCCAGTCTTGACAGACTCTAGGGTTGTGCGCTCATCTCACTCTAGAGGCCGGGGGCCAGCGCTGTCTGCAGACACTTCCGGGTCACGTGGCCAGTGTGACGAAGCTGCTCCGGCGAACCGGCACCAGAGCAGCACACAGAAACGCCGTTTACCTTCCCGCTATAAAGCGGTACCTATTTATCTACTTGCACTTAAGAGTGCTTTCGAACTGCTAGATGGGCAGGAGCTGGGACCGAATGACGGGAGCTCACCCCGCCGCGGGGATTCGAACCGCCGACCATGCGATCGGCAAGTCCTAGGCGCTGAGGTTTTACCCACAGCGCCACCCGCGTCCCATTGGTGACCATCTAGTTTCTATTTAAAAACCTCCAGTAAAGGAAAATCCACCCCCTTCCCAGGCAGTCTGTTCTATTGAGAAACAGATTGTACTGTCAGGAGGTTCTGGAGATCTTGGGGTTGAATCCCAGCAGTACCTTTAGGAATCCGAGGTGCCAAAATCCCAAGGGAGCAGAAAAGACTATGTATGCAACCACGGCTGCACGGATGTTATTGGCTCCGAGTTGGAATTAAATAGTCCCTACCAGGGAAGAATGGCAGATCAAGTTGATGGATTATGCCAAAATGGCCAAAATGACCAGATGAATCAGAAATCAGGAAGACCAAAATTTTAATAAGGAATGGGGGAAATTTATAACTTACCTTAAAAACCATTGTAAACAGTTAAAGTCGTTAGTAGGATTGGAATAACACTTGTAGTTTAATGGAGAATTTTTAACACAATGGAGAGGTAAAAGATTTGGATTACAGTGGTACCTCGGGTTAAGTACTTAATTCGTTCCGGAGGTCCGTACTTAACCTGAAACTGTTCTTAACCTGTAAAGCACCACTTTAGCTTCACTTTAGTTTCCGAGCACAATTCAAAGTGCTGGTGTTGACCTTTAAAGCCCTAAACGGCCTTGGCCCAGTATACCTGAAGGAGCGTCTCCACCCCCATCGTTCTGCCCGGACACTGAAGTCCAGCACCGAGGGCCTTCTGGCGGTTCCCTCATTGCAAGAAACAAAGCTACAGGGAACCAGGCAGAGGGCCTTCTCGGTAGTGGCGCCTGCCCTGTGGAACGCCCTCCCATCAGATGTCAAAGCGATAAATAACTACCTGACATTCAGAAGCCATCTTAAGGCAGCCCTGTTCAGGGAAGTTTTTAATCTGTGATATTTTAGTGTATTTTTGGTTTTTATGGAAGCCGCCCAGAGTGGCTGGGGAAACCCAGCCAGATGGGCGGGGTACAAATAATAAATTATTAAATTATTATTATTATTATAGCTAATGGGGCCTCCTGCTGCCGCCGCACCACCGGAGCCCGATTTCTGTTCTTATCCTGAAGCAAAGTCCTTAACCTGAAGCACTATTTCTAGGTTAGCGGAGTGTGTAACCTGAAGTGTATGTAACCCGAGGTACCAGATACAGGAGGAAACGATTAAGAATAGGATCCACAAAGGGGAGGAGGGAAGTCCAAGAGATTGTATTGTATGTTAGATATGTGACTGTAAAATTTTAATCTGAAAAAACAAATAAATAAATTTATTTATTTCAAAAAATAGAATTCCTTTCATTCTTCTAGTTAAAGCTTTGTGAGCTGGGATAGCTCAGTTAGTCAAGCAAGAGAGGCAGGTCAAATGCATGCAAACTCCTTCCACCTTTCTTCCTAGGATAGGAATAGAGTCCCTGTGGCCATCATCCCTGACCCCTGGACATGCTGGCTGGGGCTAATGGGACCTGGAGTCCACCCACAATCCAGAGTGTCACATGTTACCCATCCTGGTCCCAGGTCTTTGCCTCCAGGCACTTTGCTATTTTTTGCCGTCCTCCTCTGGGCAAATTCCCATTTCTCACAGACCCATACCCTGCAAAGCACCATGCGGTAGCTCAGACAGAGAGATCAGCCCGGCTCAAGGTCACCTGGCGATCTCCTCCTTCGTGGCGGAGGGGGATTCGCATCTTTGAAATCAAGAATGCAATTACCAGTGACACATATGACCTTTAGGAAGGCAGCAACAAAAATCACAGGTATATGAGCAACGCTGCTTGCTCTCGCCAGCTTCTTCTCTCTAGTCAGAGGCAGGGACGGATTTCAAGGATGCCTCTGTGCTTTGCCAAGCGATTTTGGAAGGCACGAGAAAGGCTGGATCCAAAGCCATCAAGAATGAAGGTCAGAAGCCACCGCAGAGAAGCCAATAATCTTAGGCGGGGGGTTGGAGAGAGCTCGGGGAAAGCTATCGCAGCCAGACGAGACACTGAGGATCAGCCTGCATATTTGCAGTGGTAAATGAAACCAGCTTTGAGAGGTATGGCCCATCCAGACATCCCCCTTCCCTTCTCTGATGGCAGATGACTCATTCACATGTTACACTGAACACAGGTACAAGTTGCTGCTTGTGTGAAAGGGCATACCGTTGTTCATTTGTACAGCTCAGCTATGGTGTCCTCAGACTGTACATGCATTGAAGGCTGCATGCGAAGAAATGTATGAGTGTACAGCTTTACGGCTGGTGTACACAGTGTGATAAGAATTTTAAGGTCTTAGATATATATTAAATGTTCATAAATGTACCAACCTAGCGCATACATAAACAGGTACACAGACTGCACACTCACTCAGTGTAACATGTGAATACCCCTAGAGTCGCTGTACATGGGTATTTTACTGTAGGTTCTTCTACCTCATAACACCAGACCTCGTGGATATTCAACAAAACTGGATATCGTAAGTCAGGACAGGTGTATGAAAGCACTTCTTCGCACAACACATAGTTAAACTACGGAACTCACTGCCACAAGAGGCAGCGACGGCCACCAGTTTAGATGGCTTCAAAAGAGGATTAGGCAAATTCACGAAGGACAAGGTTATCAGTAGCTACTACTCACTGCAGGTATATTCTGTGCTCTTGTTGGAGGCAGTCTGCTGCTGAACATCCATTGCTAGGAATCTCAGGTGGGCCACAATAGCTATCTCCTCTCTCCATCTCTGAATGTCAGGTCAGGAGAGCTCGGCATCATTCCGAATATCATGTGCCGAAAATTGCAGGAAGGTAAGGGTGCCTTTGTGTTCAGGTTCCGCTTGTGGGATTCCTAAGAGCATCTGGCTGGCCACTGCAATAAAGACTCTCCTCCCTGGAAGAGAGGGGAGTGGTTGTGGGCGGGAGCCTGAGCTCCGCCCCTAGCAGGGGGTGGTAGCCCCCTGCCTCCCCCACTCACCTGGCTGGTGTCCACACCCCCTGGCAGGCACCCAACCAGGTGCCACCGAGGGGCGTGTTCAGCAGCCTATGTGCTGTGGCGCCAGCCTCTCCTCGGCCTCATTCTTCGCTCCGTCGTTAACCTTATATCACGTGTCCTTGTGTATTCATTTCACATTGCGGGGGTCGGGTCCTCGAACCACAAAAGGGTTCTGGACTCGATAGGCCACTGGCCTGTTCTCACAGGCAAGACTCCTGCCCAAAACACTGGAGAGATGCAATTGTCTGATGAAGAAGAAGAAGAGGAGGAGGAGGAGGAGGAGGAGGAGGAGGAGGTGAAGGAGAAGGAGGAGGCGTTTCGAATTGATATCCCACTTTATCACTACCCGAAGGAGTCTCAAAGCAGCCAACATTCTCCTTTCCCTTCCTCCCCCACAACAAACACTCTGTGAGGTGAGTGAGGCTGGGAGACTTCAGAGAAGTGTGACTAGCCCAAAGTCACCCAGCCGCTGCATGTGGAGTAGCGGGGAAGCAAACCCAGTTCACCAGATTACGAGTCCACCGCTGGCTCTCCTCACACTGGTTTGCCAAAGTAGACCCCCTTCTGGCTCAGGTGGGCCCTGGACATGGTGGCAGGACTCTCCGTCAGGACCGGGCAGTTGGGAGCACATAGTGGGGAAGAAATTCAATTCAGTTTGCATTTGAAAGTGGATTGACCTCATTGACACCTTCCAAAATAATACATGGCCTGAAACACAGGGTTCATCCAGACTTCCTTTTGTGCTGTGTTTCTATGTGCAGGTCTGTTTTTTTACAGCTCAGTGTCTGAGTGCTGTGCCCCCTCCCTCCAGCCCAGAGCTTTCCCCACAAAATTCTGAATTGCTGTTCAGCAGGTTTTCATGGGGAAAGAGAGTGCCAGTTTTCCCAGCAACACCAGGTATCAGCCTGGAAGTGGCAGAAGCCACTAGTGTTCAAAACTATAGATGTCCACCCCCCCGGAAGTGTGACT
This sequence comes from Podarcis cretensis, assembly GCF_951804945.1. Classification (NCBI taxonomy): domain Eukaryota; kingdom Metazoa; phylum Chordata; class Lepidosauria; order Squamata; family Lacertidae; genus Podarcis; species Podarcis cretensis. Next base: position 12,026,434 of record NC_137170.1, on the reverse strand, counting down.
GGCCCAAGGTCACCCAGCAGCTGCATGTGGAGGAGCGGGGAAGCGAACCCAGTTCCCCAGATTACAAGCCTACCGCTCTTAACCACTACACCACACTGGCTCTTTCATAAGGCAACTTTCTTTCTTCCTGGAGTGAACTGTCTTCCCTCAACCACAGTGGCGTAGCGTGGGGGTGCAGGGGGGCCGGCCGCACCGGGCGCAACATCTGGGGGTTAGGGTTAGGGGTAGGGGTAGGGGGCGCAAATTACTTGCCTTGCCCCGGGTGCTGACAACCCACGCTACGCCACTGCTCAGACAAATCCCCACTCAGTGTTAGAACTTGGTTTGGTTGGGAAGTGCTGAAAGGTGTTTCGTTGCCCCAAAGCCACAGAGGGTGGGCTCATTTCGACTTCCTTTTGCCCCGATGCTTTTCCCTTGGGGGGATGGGATGTGGATGCACAGACTGGGGCTCTCTTTGTGTGAGAGACAGGGGCGTGAGGGGGCTGCCACAAGGGGGAGGTGAGGTAGGAAGTGCTGCTAAGCTAAGGCCATTGATGGGCCAGTCTGTTGACTCTTCTGTTGGTTTGTAACCAAGTATTTGCTTAAAGTGGAAACTTTAATTGCTGCCTTTACAGTGGCACCTCTGGTTATGAACTTAATTCGTTCCGAAGGCCCGTTCTTAAGCTGAAACTGTTCTTATCCTGAGGCGCGCTTTCGCAAATGTGGCCTCCCACTGTGCGCACGCCTCCAGCACACGATTTCCATTCACATCCCGGGACAAAGTTCGCAACCAGGCGCAGCTACTTCCAGGTTAGTGGAGCTCATAACCTGAAGCGTTCATAACCAGAGGTTCCACTGTATTGCAGTGAGCTTTGTTTCCCTTGCTACGGAATTGCTAGTTTGTTGTGGTCTCCGGAACCTTCTTTTATGATTTGGTAATTGCTTTTCTGTATATCCTTATTACTTTGTTCCCCTGTTTCCTGCTCTAGGGTTGAAAATATCCAGCGAAGAGCAGGTTGTCAATACTTCCAACTAAATAAATAAATCTCAGCTGTGAGGTTTCACAGCAGCCCTTTGAGGTCAGTTAATCTGAGGCAAGTTTCGGGCAACGTGCAGGAATTTGAATCTGTGGCTGTGTACACACCCTTTAAAGCTCCTTCTTTCCCTCAAAGTATTCTGGCTATTGTAGTTTGTTAAATGCTGCCGAGAATTGTAACACTGTGAGGGATAAACTACAGCACCCAGAATTCTTTGAGAGAATGTGCTTTGAATGTGCTTTAAAGGTACAGTGCGTTCGCAAACTTCCTTCCACATCAGGATCCAACACTGCCCTCTTTCATGACCAGTGTGGCATAATGGTTAGTGTATAGGACTAGGACCTGGGTTCAAACCCCACCCCACTTGGGTATGAAGTTCTGTGGTTGTAAAGCTATGCTTGAAAGTTTGTGGTGGTGAAATACAAGACGTGAGGAGAGACATTGAATTCGATTACCATGGCAATGGGAAAAGTTCCCCGTGACCAGCAAAACCAGAACAAATCATGCAACATAGAAAAAATGCAGTTGGAAAAATGCTCAAATTGCAGAATGAATATAGGCCTTGGATTTATTTTTTTTAAAAAATAGCACTGAGGTTTTTTTAGAAATTAAAAGAAGTATCACTGTGTTATGTACTGAGTTGAATAGGATCCAAACTGCAGCAGTCTGATTGGTCCTAGAACAATAGGATCCAAATTGCAGCAGTCTGATTGGTCCTAGAACAATGCAGCAGTATGATTGGTTGGCAGGAACCACCCAATCATGCTCCAGATATAAGTGAATCCACAACCTGATTGGCTTACAGTAGAATTCCAGAATTAGCCAATCATGTGCAGCCCATTGTGTAAATAATGTATATAAAGCAGATACTTTGAGGGGACTTTCATTCATTCCTCCTCACCACTATGAGCTGAATAAAGAGCATGAAATCACTTTGCGACTCTGAGTATATTTCACACTGTATGACATCAGGTATATAAGTTCGTATTCATGTGGATAGAGCTCTGATATATCTATTAGTTTGGGGGGGTCACTGAGTGATGTTAGGCCAGTCACTATCTCTCAGCCTAAGGTACCTTGTTGTGAGGACGAAATATTGGGGAAGTTAAGAGAACTTGAGCTCTTCTTTTTGGGTGGGTGGGGAGTGAGATATAAATATAATAAGGAAGCAAAATTCCCCCTCCAAATTTGATGGAGGCCAAACTGCAACTCTTCCACTATGTTCGGTTTCACATTGTGAGCCATTTCCTCTTTCTACACTCCCCCCGCCCCCAGCCACCCACCCAATTTCTTTTCCAGACCACTGGTCCTGTTTTTCTCGGGGACATCTGCCATCTGTTTTATCATTTCGCCATTATCAGATGCTAAGACTCAATGACCTTTGTAGGCTTTTAATTAAAAGTTTCTTTCTTCTGTAAATCATCTGTGTCAAACTCATCTGCCCAAGTCGTATCTCTTGAGAAGAGTTGATCGTTTTTTATGCCAAAGCGGTACATGGCAGAAATTCATTAATCAGTGTGTGTGTATGTGCGTGTGTGTGTATTCAGTGCTTTTTTTTTTCTTTAAAAAATGTTTAGGGGTACTCTCATTTTGACTCAAGAAAATCACCAATTTATAGCTGAAATCGGGAAAAATAAGTACGGTAAATGGACAAAAGTACAAAGATTCACAAAATGTTTAGAGGTATGCATACCCCTGCGTAACCCCCAGAAAAAAGCACTGTCTAGCTTAAAAAATCTCAAACTGTTGTCTGGGAACAAAACAAAAAAACCATGGTAGAGAAGAACTACCTCAGTCTATATACATGTCCTAAGACTCACTGGATGAGGTACAGTGGATGCTCGGGTTGCGAACGTGATCCGTGTGGGATGCACGTTCACAACCCGCAGCATTCACAACCCGCAGTGGCGCATCTGCGCATGCGCGGGTTGCAATTCGGCGCTTTTGCGCATGCGCAACCCCCGAAACCCAGAAGTAACCTGTTCCGGTACCTCCGAGTTTCGGCGGGTCCATAACCCAAAAAAACGCAACCTGAAGCATCTGTGTGACTGTATAATACTTCACACACACACACACACAGAGTTTGAGTTTTTGGCAATTTGGCCGCAGGACACAATCTATCATTTTGTATTAATGGGCTTGCACAACCAGACAGTAAAACTGGGGAAGAGAACCTCAGGCCTAGAGCCCAACATGGCCCTCCTGGTCTTGCTGTCTGGCCCTTGGAAATCTCTCCAGGACACATTCCCCACCAGGCTTGCTTCACATCCTCCTTGAGTGTTTGTGCCTGGCTAGAATGCATCCTTGTCTGGTTGGATGCAGAGGAATGGTGGAAGGAACCAGCACGGCAAGGAGGCTAAGAGCCCAAGGAGTGGTGATGGGATGACAATGAATGGTCAGAAGGAGACATCTGGGAGGAGGAGGAGGTGTCAGAAGCTGAATGTCAGGGACTGTGTTGAGGAGGGCTGCACAGATGAGGAATGGTGGGAGCCTCCCCCTCCCCCTGCTTCTGATCAGGATCCTGAATCACCCCAGGAGCAGGAGGACAGTATAGATTTGGAACAGTGGTTTGCAGAGGGACATGGTTCAGAAAGCAGAAGCTGAGAAGAACTGGTTGGTGAACAGCTAGGAGGAGGAGAACTAGGAGAGAGAGAGTTAATAGACTTGCTTTCGCTGGAAAGCGTCCATCCACCCAGTCCAAGGTCAAGGAGAGCAGATAAGGTGGCAGCACAGGAAGCACAGTGGTTGCAAGATCAGGTTGCAAGACGCGGTAGTGACGTGGGTGACTAGGGAGGAAGTGGGTAGAACCCTTAATTGGGAGCACCTACATTCCGAGGAATGGATTCCTTGTTCTCTCTCTGTGATCATTAAAATCTCTAACTGGTAAGAGACTCCTTTTGCTTTGTTCTGCTTATCTACAGCCAAAGGAGGGGGGGGAGGAAGCTGAGTCCCTGAAGCCTGACACTGAAGAGGCAACAGGGCTTAGTGAGCAGGAAGAGGCTGTGGCAGAGAGAAGTCCAGAATCAGAGGCAGAAGTGGAGGCTGGAGAGGAGGGGGGTCAGGAGGCAGAGGTGAGGCAGGCCGCTGAAGAATTCAAGGAGTCTCCCCCTCCTGCTGCAACCAGCTCCCCTTCCCACCGGTCTTCCAGAATATGCAGAGAAATGAAGAGGGAGCAGCAAAGAGAGAGAAGAACCTGGGGGAAGAGTCTTAGAGAGCTATGGGGAAGCAGGGACCTTCAGTCCTCGCAGCTGCCTCACCGGGGCAGGACCCACTGGGAAGAGTCGCTGTGATCACTAGGCCTGTGCTGTTTTTGTTTCTTTGAATAAAGAGTTTAATGTAACAAACACTGGATGTTTCTTTGCTGACTTGCTCCTGACTCCACCTCCTGACATCAGGAGGCCCCATTGCCCTCACAGAACTACAATTCCCAGAGTTCCCTGGAAAGGGGGGGCAGCTGACTGTGAAGCCACTTTACAGATTGTAGCTCTGTGAGGGGGTTAGGGGTCCCTTAACAACTCTCAGCACCCTAAACCAGGCATCCCCAACCTGCGGTCCTCCAGATGTTTTTGGCCTACAACTCCCATGATCCCTAGTTAACAGGACCAGTGGTCAGGGATGATGGGAATTGTAGTCCAAAACATCTGGAGGGCTGAAGCTTGGGGGTGCCTGCCCTAAACAAACCACATTTCCCATTATTCTTTGGAGGAAGCTGTGGCTCTTTAAAGAGGTGAGGTGCTGCTCTAAACGCACAGCGCATCTGGTCAAAATAAAGTCCCACTGAATTCAATGGGTCTTTCTCCTTGGTAAGGAGTGTAGCAAGATGCTCTCCTTCATTGCAAACTTTGTGAATTTCTGGGTTCAGTCCACCACCTTCCCCGTTGCATGTCTGACACAGGCTCCAGCCCCTCCCTCCCTCATCAAATCATATAAAATTATTCACAGCTGTTCAGTGTCTTTGCCACAGATTCAATGAGTGAGCCCAATTGAACACAGCCCCAGTTAAGATTTCCCAATATAAAAAGCAGCTGGAGAGAGCTGGGGAAACAGGTGTAATTGCATTTTTCAAATTACCTGCCTCCCGATGAAAAGCAAGCGGGGTGTTATTATTAGAAATGAATAAACAGGGAGGCGAGCTTCTCACTCGGGCCTCTACCTTAGAAGCAATTCCGCTATCGGCACAGATGGTTGAGACACAAACAGATTCTATGAGATTCCCCTCTCCCCACCACCACCTCTCTCCCCCCCAAGCAAAGTAGTAAAAAGCCTTTAAGTGCACTAAATTGTTTTTCGATTGACTTTTCAGGGAACGGCTTATCGGAGAAGAGGCCTCACACCCCAGTCCATTATGTAGCACCTCACCCTGCGGTCTGTTTAATGGATAGAATGGTTAGAACAAACAGTAAGCAACCCAGAAGCTGGAAAACATCCATGTTACTACAGTTTCATAAATACCTAAAATGAAGAGTTTGCAATCCCAGACTTGTTGACTTTAGAGGTGGCCAGGGTGCCACCTCTAAAGGACAACTGTGGGTTTTTGTTTGGCCTGTGGGCAACTGCCACTGCCAGCCTGTGGGCACTCCTTGCTCGCTTTTTCCCTCCACTGCCCCTGAGAGACAGAAAGGTCATGTGCACACCCAAAAAAGATGCTAGAATGTTTTTGGGTGGCGCTGTGGGTTAAACCGCAGAGCCTAGGACTTGCCGATCAGAAGGTCGGCGGTTTGAATCCCCGCGACTGGGTGAGCTCCCATTGCTCGGTCCCTGCTCCTGCCAACCTAGCAGTTCAAAAGCACATCAAAGTGCAAGCAGATAAATAGGTACCGCTTCGGCGGGAAGGTAAACGGCGTTTCCGTGCGCTGCTCTGGTTTGCCAGAAGCGGCTTAATCATGCTGACCACGTGACCCGGAAGCTATATGCCGGCTCCCTTGGCCAATAAAGCGAGATGAGCGCCGCAACCCCAGAGTCGGTCATGACTGGACCTAATGGTCAGGGGTCCCTTTACCTTTACCTTTACAGCGGCAAGACTTCTATTAGCTAAAAATTGGAAATCGCAAGAAATACCAACAATAGAAGAATGGCAGATGAAGATGTTGGACTTTTTGGAGCTGGCCGACCTGACTGGAAGAATCTGTGACCAGAAAGAAGAGGAGACACAAGATGATTGGAATAAATTTAAAGAATATCTAGCTAAATATTGTAATATAAGATAAATAGAAAATTATTGGAAGTAATATATAGGCTTAGGGGTAGAAGAAGAATACATGGTAGTAAATATTAAGGATTAGAATATTAACAAAAGAGAAGAGGTTAGTAAATGAAAGGAGTTAATATTATTAGAAATATGAATTTAGAGAACTGTTAAACAGGTGATATAATGAAATTCAGTTAGAGGGGATTTGAGGAAGTCAGTTAACAATGTAATGAAAATTAGGGATCTGAAGTAATAATTCTTCTTTGTGTTCTCTTTTTTCTGTTGTGTGTTTTGTAATGTTTTCTTTTTCTTTTTGTGATAAATGCGAAAATCAATAAAAAAGATTTGGAAAAAAAGAAAGAAAGGGCATGTGCCCAAACTTTGCTTTTCCAAGGGATTTGGGTAAAAGTCCATACTCTCCAAGGGCCCTGGGGTTCTAGGAACAGTCCCAGATTTACAGAAGCCATCTCAGTTTCTGATTTGATCCCAGAACATCCCGCTTTCCCTTAGGACGTCCCTATTTTCATCGGAGAAATGTTGGCAGGTGTGGAGCTACGTGACCCCCGAGCCGAGGAGATAAGAAACCATACAACCTTTAGAAGACATCTGAAGACAGCCTTGTATAGAGAAGTCTTTACTGTTTAATGTTTTTATATGTGTTGGAAGCTGTTCAGAGTGGTGGGAGCAACTTGGTCAAGTGGGTAGAATTCCCTCACTGTGAGAAGTGATGTTACAGGGAACGAGGCAGAGGGCCTTCTTGGTAGTGGCACCTGCCCTGTGGAATGCCCTCCCACCAGATGTCAAAGAGAAAAACAACTATCTGCCTTTTAGAAGACCTCTGAAGGCAACCCTGTTTAGGGAAGTTTTTGATGTTTGATGTTTTATTGCGTTTTTAACATTCTGTTGGGAGCTGCCCAGAATGGCTGTGAAACCCTGCCAGATGGGCGGTGTGTAAATAAATTATTATTATTATTATTATTATTATTATTATTATTATTATTATTATTAAAAATAGGATTATTAAATATTATTATTAAATAGGATCTCCCTATTTTCTTTGGAGAATGTTGGAGGGTATGAAAATCTGAACCAGATAATTTTAGGTAAGCAGCATCTGGAAGACAAAGATTCCCCACACCGCTCTCAGAGTGGCCACTTACATGATACCAAACAAGGATGACCCCAATTTGCATTTTAAAAAAATGTGTATGCAGATTTATAGGTATGCACCATTGAGTTGGGCAAGAGGCAGTTCCTCCCCACCCGTCTTGCAGACTGCGTATCATCATTCCTGGGTCTCTCTGGTTCTCATATCAAAACCGCACTGTACGTTCTTGAAAAATACACTGTTTTTTCTTTGCAATTTAATATTGAATATACCCAGAGTAGATCTTGTAAGTTTTGCCTCTGCTTTCAAAACTTTTAACGGCATATGATGGGAATGTGAGAAGAAGGCTGTTAGGATTAGAGGGCATAAATTACCTATGGACTCCGTAGTCTTATTAGTATATGAAGATTGGCTGAAATACTTCCTAATAAGTACAGAAACCTGGAAGGGAATATGTTGGCTGCCACTCAGATTTCAGTGGTTGAATACTGTGGGGAGGGGGAGAGCAACAAATTCCATCACTAAGGGAGTGAGGGAAAGACACAGCATAGAATATTAATGTATATCTTACTATATAAAATTATGGGAAGGCGTACATCAACCAAAAAGGACTCACTCCAGTGTTAGCATGACCTTTCCCCAATGAATCCATGGAACTGTAGTTTATCACAACGTTACACCACTGAGTTGCACTTCTCCTACCTAGGCAGTTATCTTTCCACAAGGGCCAACACTGATGCCAAAATCCAGCATCGCCTGAGCTCTGCGAGTGCGGCTTTCTCCCAATTGAAGTGCAGAGTGTTTGAGGACTGGGACATTCGCAGGGAAACCAAAATGCCTGTTTACAAAGCTATTGTACTACCAACCTTACTATATGCTTGTGAAACATGGACCACTTATAAACGCCATCTCCAACTTCTCAAAAGATTCCATCAACGGTGTCTCTGAAAAATTTTACACATCACTTGGGAAGACAGGCCTGGAAGAAGCAAAGATCACCAGTGTTGAAGCAATGATTCTTCAACATCAACTTTGTTGGACTGGTCATGTTGTGCAGATGCCTGATGATCGTCTTCCAAAGCAACTACTCTATTCCAAACTTAAAAATGATGGAAATAATAATAATAATAATAATAATAATAATAATAATAATAATAATAATTTATTTGTACCCTGCTCATCTGGCTGGGTTTCCTCAGCCACTCTGGGTGGCTTCCAACAAAGATTAAAAATACATTAAAATGTCACACATTAAAAACTTCCCTAAATAGGGAAAGCGTAATGCTGGTGGTTAACAAAAGGGGTTTAAAGACTGTCTCAAGGCAAATCTAAAAAAAGTAGTACAAACACTGACAACTGGGAAACACTGGCCTGCGAGCGCTCCAGTTGGAGAACAGCCTTTACCAAAAGTGTCATGGACTTTGAAGACACTCCAACTCAGGACGCAAGGGAGAAACGTGCTAAGAGGAAGGCACTCTTGGCAAATCCACACCGTGATCAACTCCTGCCCAGAAACCAATGTCCCCACTGTGGAAGGACGTGTGGATCCAGAATTGGCCTCCACAGTCACTTACGGACTCATTGTTAAAACCGTGTTTATGGAAGACAATCTTACTCGGCTACGAGTGATCGCCAAAGAAGAGGAAGAAGTTTATCACAGATACTACAGATTGTAACTCTCTGGGGGAGTAAACTACAGTCCTCATGCTTTTTATGAGGAACGTCATGCGTTTTAACTGTTTGGCATGTACACAGACTATGGGGAACAATTGAAAGGACTGCGTGTGTTTAGCTTGAAGAAGAGGTCAGCATGGAGACACAATGGTGGTCTTCGAATTCCTGAAGGGTTGCCATCCAGAAGATGAAGTTTACTTGAGCCCCAGTATGATACCACTTTAAACAATCATGGCTTCCCCCAAAGAACTGTGGGAGCTGTAGTTTGTCGAGGGTGCTTAGAGTTGCTGGGAGACCCTTATTCGCCTCATAGAGATACAATTCACAGATTTTTCTGAGAAGAGGAATTGACTGCTATATCACCCTGGAAATTATAGCTCTGCATCATTGGATAGCCCCAAGTTCTAATGTTAAGAGGGAGGGAGATCAACCTCTCCCTATCCACTTTCTCAAAAGCCAGCTTGTATCTTAGCAACCCCAAATTTCTTCACATATTCATGCGTCCCTCCTTCTTTCGATTCCCAAGCTGCTGGGAAGGTCAGGGTCAATACTGGCACAAGCACACCCCCCCCCCTAAAAAAGGGAACCTAAAAACCACCACCTCACAACAAACTTTTAAGCAGCAGCCATAAACGCTGGTTGCCTATTTTCCACCCTCAAAACAGAGCCGAAATCAACAACATTTGCCGATAAGTTAAAGGAAGCACATTTTTAAAATAAAACTAAAAAGCCAGCTGCCACAGACAACAAAAATATTTATAATATTTAGAGTGCATATAGCGCTTTTTCATCTTCAAAGTGGTTTCCAATCAGGAACTAATTAATCCTCAATACCCCTGTGAGGTAAATGTATGTATTATGCATTTACACAGAGGCTATGTTTGATCTTCTCCCTAACAAGTCCCCGAAGCCCTGAAAATTCGAAGAGAAAAACAGGGCGGGCGGGGGGAGGGGGCACACAACGCAGGCTTTGAAATCTGAAATACTTTTTCTTTGCATGTCACACTTAGAGGAGGAAAAATATCGTTGTCTGGCAAGGCCTTAGTCCCAGAAGAACTGGCTTTCTCCATTTGGTTTGGTTTGGTTGGTTTAATTGAGGTTTAATACACAGTGCATCCAATGAGGAAGACTGAGCAGCCACGTTGTCATGGAAAGATGACTATGGGGTGTCAAAGGAAGAGGCAACCATCTTTAATTGCTTGCAGACGGACCGCATGTTTCTAGATCTTGCTGAAGAAACCTGCTCAGCAGCCTCAAGTGGCCAGAAGATATTTCTAAAGATGGATGAATCTGCCAGTTTCAGCTTTCCTCCATTTTTCATCCCCCCCGTCTTAAGTCCAGTTCACCTCATATCCACATCAGTTTGTGATTATTATTTTTGTAAGTCCTCATGAAAACTCATGGGCATCTTAGTGCCAATTTCTCAAGAGAAACACAACCCAGCCAGATGGGTGGGGTATAAAGTTATTGTTATTGATACACATGAACTTGCCATTTTGACGAAGAGACACACTTTGGCAAGTGATTTCCACCAAGGCAGTGCATGTTTAGAAGTTCTCGTTGCTAATGCGTGCATTGTGAGGCACACTTCAGCAGAATAGGTACATTTCTGTACATGTCGCACAATTCGGAGAAGGGCAAATCTCAAAGCATAGTTGTGTTCCAGTTCACATCTTGTTGCATGTCAAGACCTCGTGACACCTCCCACCCACCCACCCCCCAGTTCCCTAGGGGAAATGAATAACCACACAGGGACAAGCATATGCCACAGTTGGATGGCCACCCTCTTTATTGGAAGAATCGTAGTGTTGGAGGGGACCTCACAGGTCATCTAGTCCAACCCTCCTGCAATACAGCTAAAGCGTCCATGACAGACGGCCACCCAACCTCTGTTTAAAAGTCTCCAAGGGAGGAGAGTCCACCACCTCATGAGGGAGACCATTCCACTGTCAAATGTGTGGGAAACGCCAGAAAGCTTTTTCCTGAGATACACAGAAAAGGAAATTTGATATAAAAGCACAATTTAAAGTCCTGAATCAGCAGTCAGTTAGTGGCCCTTATTCTGATTGCCCCTGCTATGAGCCTAGCAACCTTTGCTGTTATCTGCTCATTTTGATCTGATAGGAGAAAGGACATTGTGGCAGTGGTTGAGCGCCCTGGGGTGGTTAGTACGAGTGGGGTGAGGATCTCGTTCCTCAGGTCTTTGTAGAGAGGACAGGACAGGAGGACGTGTGCCGATGTTTCGGTGCAACCATCTCCACAGGGGCAAAAACGTTTCTCAGGCGGGATCTTTTGGAATCGACCCTCAAGTACCGCAGATGGCAAAACATCCAGTCTTGCAAGTGTAAAAGCACATCTGTATTTTGGGATAATAAATCTGTGCAGATATGGAGCCAGAGAATCAAAATGGAGAGGTGGAAACTGGACATACCAAGGGCAGAATTTCTGTATAGTTTCCTGATGTTTAGTCAGAATCTCCTTTCTTGTAACTTGAAGCCATCGATTCGAGTCCTACCATCTGGAGCAGGAGAAAACAAGCTTTTTCCCTCCAGTTGCATCACTGCCACATCCTGCAATGAAGAAGAAGAAGAAGAAGAAGAAGAAGAAGAAGAAGAAGAAGAAGAAGAAGAAGAAGAAGAAGAAAAAGAAGAAGAAGAGTAGTAGTAGTAGTAGTAGTTTGGATTTGATATCCCGCTTTATCACTACCCTAAGGAGTCTCAAAGCGGCCAACAATCTCCTTTCCCTTCCTCCCCCACAACAAACACTCTGTGAGGTGAGTGAGGCTGAGGGACTTCATGTGACTAGCCCAAGGTCACCCAGCAGCTGCATGTGGAGGAGCAGGGAAGCGAACCCGGTTCACCAGATTACGAGTCCACCACTCTTAACCACTACATCACACTGGCTCTCACCACACTGGAGCAGGGGGAGGAACTGTGGCAGCAGGATTAGAACTGCGCAAAGGCATCATGTGAGCCAATCTCTGTGATGCAGCTAGGCAGCAGTCAAGAGAGCAACACAACTCCAGACTTTCAACTGTGTTTGTGTGTGTGTACACACACACACAAGAAGGAGAGGGAGAATTACCGTATAAACAGTGGAGTCGCATGGGTCATGGAATTTAAATATCAGGGCTTGTGGCCGTTCAATTAAAGCTTAAATACATGCTAAATAAGCACCATGACCATTTGCAGCATCAGCAGTAATCAGTGATAATACCTTCATCCTAGATTTGCTGTGTTAATTTACACCTGTAATGGGACATTATTCAATCCCAAATAGATAGAATTCAGGGATTTGAGTTTGGTTGGGACAGGAAAGGCTGGGAATTCTTTGTGGACCCTTCCAATCTGCGTGTCTCTAGATTAATTGTTGTTAGATAGCTAACTGAAGTGAGACCTCTGGCCTCACTTGATTATCTAACATGGCATGTGTCTGCAATTTGATCTCTCTCTTCAACACTGAGATACTGGAATGGCATTTGAGACACATGTGGAGGACACAGTTCTACCTTCCACGGTTGGAAAACCAGCTCGAGTCCTGTGCCCATTTGAAAAAACGGAAGGGGGAAAACTGCTAATTGCAATTCAGCAAGTTGCAATGCAATATATCGCTTTATACTGAGACAGTATAACACCGGTCCTGAAAGACCTACATTGGCTCCCAGTAAGTTCCTGAGCACAATTCAAAATGTTGGTGCTGACCATTAAAGCCCTAAACGGTCTTGGCCCAGTATAACTGAAGGAGCATCTCCACCCCCACCGCTAAGCCCAGGCACTGAGGTCCAGCTCCGAGGACCTTCTGGCTGTTCCCTCACTGTGAGAAGTGAGGTTACAGGGAACCAGACAGAGGGCCTTCTTGGTGGTGGCACCCGCCCTGTGGAACACCCTCCCACCAGATGTCAAACAGATAAACAGCTAGGTGATTTTTAAAAGGCATCCAAAGGCAGCCCTGTCCAGGGAAGTTTTTAATGTTTGATGCTGTATTGTGTTTTTGATATTCTGTTGGGAGCCTCCCATAGTGGCTGGGGAGGCCTGGCCAGATGGACGGGGTATAAATAAATTATTATTATTAACATTAGCATTAGCATTAGCATTCATAGATCACAGCGAAATGTGGTTTACAATGAGGTACCTCCGTCCACAAACCCATCTTCAAGGTGGAGTCTGAGTATAAGGTGGAGCTCAGTACATTGAAAGGGGACAACAGATGCCACACTTTTCACATTGCCTGTTGCTAATTAATTGTCGCTGCAAATGTCATTTCCCTTTACCTGCCTACCTCCCCCAGAGTAGAGTACCCAGAGAAGGCCAATGAATTTTCCTTTTCTTTACAAGGTGTCAAATGTCACCTGGTTTGCGCATCTGGGATGTTAATAATGCAGAGTCCCATAACTCGTGGAGCCTAGAATAAGCCACAGGAAGTTTGCAGAGTTCATTAGATCCCGTAACTAGACTGCTTCCCTCCCTCCCCTCCACGCATCCCATGGCTACCTTCTGTCCTCCTGAAACACTGAGAAGAGGGCGCCATGCTGATTTCTTTTCTTCTCTCTCTCTTTTGCACAAAAGCATAATGTTCTGGCAAGGTTTTTTTGAAATAATTTAATTAGCCTCCCTTGAATATTGCTGCCTTGCTTTGGATCCTGCGACAATAACATCTCAAGCCTGCTGTGATTATCGGGGGGGCTGCCATATTAATGCTTCCCCAGCAAAACAGAGAGCGGTGGGAAAATGTCACAGTCAAATTATTCTCTCCCCCCACCCCTTTGCCGTTGGGGAATTGAAACCAATCACCCTTTCCCCTCTCTTCAAGGGCAGCTCTGCAACCACAGCCAATCTCGAAATTGCTAACACGAGTGATCCCAACATGATTGCCAGTCACTTATCCGGTACCTTTAATGCGTAAAGAAGTGTGCTCTTTTATTAATATTTGCTCTTAGGACACTCAAGAATGCAGGTCGCTCTTCCAGTGCACCTGGGGGAAAGACGTGTAGCTGAGAGAGAACTCTTGTCTGTTGAGCTTTGATGGCCGATTCCAAGCCCTTATAATAACAGAGCTGACGTGTACCGTATTTTTCGCTCCATAAGATGCACCTGACCATAAGACGAACCTAGTTTTTAGCGGAGGAAAACAAGAAAAAAAATATTCTGAACGAAAGTATGATTTTTGTGGTTCATGCTGTGGCCACAGACATGATATGTGATTTGACAGTGAGTTTGGGGAAGCCCAATGCAAAAAGCCTGAGGATCCATGTGGCTCTGTGCTTTGTAACTACGTTTATGCGCCATTGCGGCCACACGAAACAGTGGATGCTTTTTTTGTGCTGGCTGTAGCCATGGACATGCTATGTGATCTGATGGAGAATTTGGGGTGACCCAGTGCAAAAATCCTGAGGATCCATGTGCTTTTACCGCCCCGCTCCCAGACAGCCTCCTTTTCTCTAGCGTCCCTTATCTCCCTCCCGATCGCTTGCCGATCAGCTGCTCAGCGGCTTCGTTTCAACACCCCCTTCCCTCTTGTTTGCCTTAGTGTCTTTTCCTTAGCTGGAGCAGTTTTTTGCTCCTCCTTTTCTTCTAATTTCTCTCCTCATTGCTTTAATCTTCCTGTCTCCTCTCCTTGCAAGTTTGCTGTCTTTACCTCCCCCCTCCCAGGAGAACAATTCTCACCCTCAGAGCCGTAGTTGTTGTTGTTGTTTAGTCGTTTAATCGTGTCTGGCTCTTCGGGACCCCATGGACCAGAGCACTCCAGGCACTCCTGTCTTCCACTGCCTCCCGCAGTTTGGTCAAACTCATGTTCGTAGCTTCGAGAACACTGTCCAACCATCTCGTCCTCTGTCGCCCCCTTCTCCTTGTGCCCTCCATCTTTCCCAGCATCAGGGTCTTTTCCAGGGAGTCTTCTCTTCTCATGAGGTGGCCAAAGTATTGGAGCCTCAGCTTCACGATCTGTCCTTCCAGTGAGCACTCAGGGCTGATTTCCTTCAGAATAGATAGGTTTGATCTTCCTGCAGTCCACGGGACTCTCAAGAGTCTCCTCCAGCACCATAATTCAAAAGCATCAATTCTTCGGCGATCAGCCTTCTTTATGGTCCAGCTCTCACTTCCATACATCACTACTGGGAAAACCATGGCTTTAAGTATACGGACCTTTGTTGGCAAGGTGATGTCTCTGCTTTTAAAGATGCTGTCTAGGTTTGTCATTGCTTTTCTCCCAAGAAGCAGGCATCTTTTAATTTCGTGGCTGCTGTCACCATCTGCAGTGATCATGGAACCCAAGAAAGTAAAATCTCTCACTGCCTCCATTTCTTCCCCTTCTATTTGCCAGGAGGTGATAGGCCCAGTGGCCTTAGAATGATAGAATTATCTTATTGTAAAGTTGGGGTGGATTCAAAGGGCCATCTGGTCCAGTCGTATAGTGTAGGGGGGAGCACAGGGGCAGCTGCCCCAGGCACAAGATGGTTAGGGGATGTGAAATGTCAACACACGGTGCTGCCTCAATACAGCTGTGCTCCTCAATCTCCGGACTTGGTTTAAAACAGCTTCTCCATGCGAACCAGGCAGGAAGTGACCTCTCCAAACAATAGAATGACTCTTTTCTTCTTTTCTCTGTGGATGTAATCTTCTGGGTCTTTGTTTTCACCCAGCCCTGGGCACTGGCAAATCACGCTATGCCACTGATCTACTCCAAACCCTGCAGTCACAGCTAGAAATCTGAAATCTGTTTAAACAGCATTGCTTCCCTGTTACGCACTCTACCATCCAGCATACAAGTAACCCCCCCCCCCTCTTCCTTCAGTTCACACTTTGTCTCCTTGATTCACTGCTGGGGTAGCTAGAATCATAGAATCATAGAATCATAGAGTTGGAAGAGACCACAAGGGCCATCGAGTCCAACCCCCTGCCAAGCAGGAAACACCATCAGAGCACTCCTGACATATGGTTGTCAAGCCTCTGCTTAAAGACCTCCAAAGAAGGAGACTCCACCACACTCCTTGGCAGCAAATTCCACTGTTGAACAGCTCTTACTGTCAGGAAGTTCTTCCTAATGTTTAGGTGGAATCTTTTTTCTTGTAGTTTGGAACCATTGCTCCGTGTCCGCTTCTCTGGAGCAGCAGAAAACAACATTTCTCCCTCCTCTATGTGACATCCTTTTATATATTTGAACATGGCTATCATATCACCCCTTAACCTCCTCTTCTCCAGGCTAAAGATGCCCAGCTCCCTTAGCCGTTCCTCATAAGGCATCGTTTCCAGGCCTTTGACCATTTTGGTTGCTAGATCCAGAAAGGCATCTGTTTCCTTCTTCCCACACCATGTCCTAAATCTCTGTAGCAAGCCTTAATCTACTCTTCATTTCCTGCTACTCCTTCTCGGTCCTTGGTCCCTCCCTGATTGAAACCCCCTCTAAATGGGCCACCAACCTTAAGGACCTAAGTTGAACGCTACTGGATCAAGCCAATGGCCCATCTAGTCCAGCATCCTGTTCTCACAGTGGCCACCAGATGACTGTGGGAAGCCAACTAACAGGATCCGAGCACAAGAGCACTCTTCCCCTGCTGCGGTTTCCAGCAACTGGTATTCAGAAGTGTTGCTGCCCCCAACTGTGGAGACAAGAGCAGATCCCTCATGGCTAGTAGCTGTCAGGAGTGCGTGCAGGAGCCAGGCCCTGTGACCAGTAGGACTTTGCAGAACTGGGGCCTTCCTAAGTTTGTTCTGAAGAGGCAAGGCGCGGCCGCACAGGTGAGGCCGATTGGTAACTCACAGCACCTAGTGGCAAGAGCCAGGAAGGGATATAAGGTCAGCATCTCCCTTCGGCTCTTTGTCACAGCAACACGTTTCCTGCCTTGCTGCGTTTGGCTTCTTGACTCCTTGCTTCTTGATCGTGGGACCCTTGACTTCATGACTCCTTGCTTCTTGATGCTGGGACCCTTGACTTCGTGACTCCCGGCTCTCTGACCCTCGGACCCTTGGCTTCTTGACTCCCGGCTCTCTGACCCTTGGACTCTTGGTTTCCTGACTCCTGGCTTCTGGACTCCCGTTTCTGCTCCCACCCCACCATCTTGCCCCCGGTCCCAATGTCCCCAGCTGGGACTTTGATCACCCGTGAACCGGACCGTGACAGTAGCCTTTAATAGCCTTCTCCTCCATGTGTTTGTCTAATTGCCTTTGAAAGCCATCACTGCCTCTGGTGCAAGGGAGTTCCATAGTTTACCTCCGTGCTGTGTGAAAGAAGTACCATGCCTTCATCCTGTAGCCCACCAACCATCTCTCTTCCTCCAGCTGGGCAACCCTGCCCACCCTCTTCTGGCTTCTTTGAGTCACCTCTGCAGAGAACTGTCAGGATGGCAGCAGAAGCGGGCAGCTCCTTTGCCTGCCAGCCAGCCATAAGACCAGGACGGCAAGCCTTTTCACCACTGGAGAGATCACTTTAATGCTGCCATTTTATTTGCTGTTTCAGCCTTGGCCTTTCGCTGAAACTGTTGTCGTTTCGTTCCGATTTTATCCTCCTTACTGGTACTGAGACCGTAAGCCATCCTGGAAATATTTACAGGATACAGTTCTCCAAAAACAGATAAAACGTCGCCTGCGGAGCAAAGGCAGCAAACCTGAATGGCTTTACGCTTCTACTTTCTGCCGCCCTTAGAGTAGGGACGGGTGGTGTTCTTCTTCTCTTGGCATTCTTCCGAACTCTTAAACCGCCGAGCACAATGGAGCATTTGTCAAAATCACATTTGCAATTTGCTTGGTAACCGGTTTGGCAATTTAAATACAAGACCTTGGAGTAATTGCCTCCCCTATGCGCTTTTGAAACAATACCCTACACTGCTCAGGAAGGAGGCTTGATTAAAAATTAATTGCAGGGATCGGAAGGGAAGGTCAGAGAGCGCTCACGAAGCCTGAACTGGTTAATTGGGATGCTCGCACGGCCGCAGGAATCGGCTGCAAAGGATCCAAATGCAAAACTGAGGTCTCAAATGCAACTGCCAGCTGACCTCCTAAGGCAGTTCAACAGCATCTATTTAAAGCACCCCCAGTGCACTTTAAAAAAAAATAAAAAAAAACTTTTATTGATAAATGCAATACCGTGGTAACTCGGGTTACATACGCTTCAGGTTACAGACTCCGCCAACCCAGAAATAGTGCTTCAGGTTAAGAACTTTGCTTCAGGAGGAGAACAGAAATTGTGCTCCGGCGGCACAGCTAAAGTGGTGCTTCAGGTTAAGAACAGTTTCAGGTTAAGAACGGACCTCCAAAATGAATTAAGTACTTAACCTGAGGTACCACTGTACTTACAAACACAAACCAGAACACAAAACAAACTTATTATACATAGATACATACACCTCTCAACTTAGATTACAAAAAAAGAAAACAAACATACAAACTAAACATACAGACATAAATTTTGACTTCCCTCCACCTATATGTGGCTTCCTTTGTTTATTTTCTTCTTTTCTCTGTGTTATCAATATTATTTTTGACTATCTCATCTTATACCCATTTCTTCTTAATTTTTTACTCTATACGTTTCATTCATTGCATATTGATATAGTAATACCAGAACAATGTTTTTTGATGTATTCCTTCACGCAAGTCCACTCCTCTATCAGTTTTTCATCCGATTGGCGTCTTACCACTGCTGTAAGTCTTGCTGATTCTATATATTCACAAAATCTTATTTGCCATTCTCTTATTGAGGGAGTTTTTTCTCCCTTCCAGTTTTTTGCTATTATCATTCCGGCTGCAGTGGTTGCATATAAGAAAACTTTTTTCCTAGCGGCAGGAATGTCAGTCGATATAATTCCCAAGAGGTACGCCTCTGGGGGGTTTTTTACGTGATATTTTAAGCATTTTTTTTTAAGTTCCTCTTGAATGTTACTCCAAAATTGCTTAATATACACACACTCCCACCACATAGGTGCACATTTAAAGCACATGGCTTCCCCCAAGAATTCCGAGGGAACTGCAGTTTGTTATGTGTGCTGGGAATTGTAGTTCTGTAAGGAGGACGCAGGTGGCACTGTGGGTTAAAGCCTCAGTGCCTAGGACTTGCCGATCGAAAGGTCGGCGGTTCGAATCCCTGCGGCGGGGTGCGCTCCTGCTGCTCGGTCCCAGCGCCTGCCAACCTAGCAGTTCAAAAGCACCTCCGGGTGCAAGTAGATAAATAGGGACCGCTTACCAGCGGGAAGGTAAACGGCATTTCCGTGTGCAGCTCTGGCTCGCCAGAGCAGCGATGTCACGCTGGCCACGTGACCTGGAAGTGTCTCCGGACAGCCCTGGCCCCTGGCCTCTTAAGTGAGATGGGCGCACAACCCCAGAGTCTGTCAAGACTGGCCCGTACGGGCAGGGGTACCTTTACCTTTACCTTTAAGGAGGAAATGGCAGTTCCCAGGATTCTTTGGGGCTGTCATGTGCTTTGAATATGTGCTGAAAGTGCTTTAAATATACGGCGTAGCTCTGACCCTAGTTTATATGCACAGACTCAAGTGCTCCTCTTCAGAATTCCAGTAGGCCAGCCAGCCAGCCAGCCATGCCCCTTTCTGGCATACTTCATTCCACTCCACCCATTTGCTTTTCCATCTCCAGTCCCACAACACAACTTTCCAAACCCTGTAAACATGTAAAAGTGACTGGTTTTGTTGCTGTTCAAACTTTGCAGCGCCTTGCTTGCCAAAACTCCCTCTATTTAAAAAAGCAAATAATAAAGATTATCACAATAAAGAGAAAATTGCACCCCACCAAAACAGCTCATTTTTACCTGGAAACCAAAACTGGAGAATATTTGTGCCGAACTAAATAAAATGGACACACACACACCCGGTGCATGGGGCAGCCATACACAATGATTTTCATGGCATGTATATCATTTTCCTGACCTATTTAGGAAATGCATAAAGTATGAAGTGATGCTAAGTGAGGGCAATACTTTGATTGTTGTTGTTGTTGTTTAGTCGTTTAGTCGTGTCCGACTCTTCGTGACCCCATGGACCAGAGAACGCCAGGCACTCCTGTCCTCCACTGCCCCCCGCAGCTTGGTCAGACTCATGCTGGTAACCTCGAAAACACTATCCAACCATCTCGTCCTCTGTCGCCCCCTTCTCCTTGTGCCCTTCATCTTTCCCAACATCAGGGTCTTCTCCAGGGAGTCTTCTCTTCTCATGAGGTGGCCAAAGTACTGGAGCCTCAGCTTCACAACCTGTCCTTCCAGTGAACACTCAGGGCTGATTTCCTTCAGAATTGAGAGGTTTGATCTTCTTGCAGTCCATGGGACTCTCAAGAGTCTCCTCCAGCACCATAATTCAAAAGCATCAATTCTTCGGCGATCAGCCTTCTTTATGGTCCAGCTCTCACTTCCATACATCACTACTGGGAAAACCATAGCTTTAACTATACGGACCTTTGTTGGCAAGGTGATGTCTCTACTTCTCAAGATGCTGTCTAGGCCTGTCATTGCCCTTCTCCCAAGAAGCAGGCGTCTTTTAATTTCGTGGCTGCTGTCACCATCTGCAGTGATCATGGAGCCCAAGAAAGTAAAATCTCTCACTGCCTCCATTTCTTCCCCTTCTATTTGCCAGGAGGTGATGGGACCAGTAGCCATGATCTTCGTTTTTTTGATGTTGAGCTTCAGACCATATTTTGCACTCTCCTCTTTCACCCTCAATAAAAGGTTCTTTAATTCCTCCTCACTTTCTGCCATCAAGGTTGTGTCATCTGCATATCTGAGGTTGTTGATATTTCTTCCGGCAATCTTAATTCCGGCTAGGGATTCATCCAGCCCAGCCTTTCGCATGATGAATTCTGCATATAAGTTAAATAAGCAGGGAGACAAAATGCAGCCTTGTCGTACTCCTTTCCCAATTTTGAACCAGTCAGTTGTTCCATATCCAGTTCTAACTGTAGCTTCTTGTCCCACATAGAGATTTCTCAGGAGACAGATGAGGTGATCAGGCACTCCCATTTCTTTAAGAACTTGCCATAGTTTGCCATGGTCGACACAGTCAAAGGCTTTTGCATAGTCAATGAAGCAGAAGTAAATGTCTTTCTGGAACTCTCTAGCTTTCTCCATAATCCAGCGCATGTTTGCAATTTGGTCTCTGGTTCCTCTGCCTCTTCTAAATCCAGCTTGCACTTCTGGGAGTTCTCGGTCCACATACTGCTTGAGCCTTCCTTGTAGAATTTTAAGCATAACCTTGCTAGCGTGAGAAATTAGTGCAATTGTGCGATAGTTGGAGCATTCTTTGGCACTGCCCTTCTTTGGGATTGGGATGTAGACTGATCTTCTCCAATCTTCTGGCCACTGCTGAGTTTTCCAAACTTGCTGGCATATTGAGTGTAGCACCTTAACAGCATCATCTTTTAAAATTTTAAATAGTTCAGCTGGAATACCATCACTTCCACTGGCCTTGTTATTTGCAGTGCTTTCTAAGGCCCATTTGACTTCACTCTCCAGGATGTCTGGCTCAAGGTCAGCAACCACACTACCTGGCGTATATGAGACATCCGTTTCTTTCTGGTATAATTCCTCTGTGTATTCTTGCCACCTCTTCTTGATGTCTTCTGCTTCTGTTAGGTCCTTTCCACTTTTGTCCTTTATTATGGAAATCTTTGTACGAAATGTTCCTTTCATATCTCCAATTTTCTTGAACAGATCTCTGGTTCTTCCCATTCTATTGCTTTCCTCTATTTCTTTGCATTGCTTGTTTAAGAAGGTCTTTGATTAGGCCAACCAAAATGTCACAAAATGCAAGCTTTTGAGTTCTCCATCAGGTTAGATGCTAAACAACAGGTGGGGGGAAAGTGCTGGCTGGTGGAGAAGCCATGACTTGCACCTGTCCAGAGTGGAATGTGGGAGGAGGTAGCAGAAATTCAGATGTGTCCCTCTGCAGTCTCCACAGGTTTCAGAGTTGCACTCAGGGCTTCTGGGAAGGAGGAATATACAGCGGTTGAAACCACCATGGCTCAGTGGTAGAGGGTCTACCTTACATGCAGAAGGTCTCAGGTTCAATCCTGAACATCTCCAGGTGGGACTGAAAAAAACTCCAGCCTCAGACCCTGAATAGCCACTGCCATTTCAGACACTCCAAGTGTCCCTATTGTCCAGGGACAATCCTGGATTTACACAAGCCATCACGGTTTTTGATTTGCTCCTGGAATGTCCTGCTTTTCCTTAGGATGTCCCTATTTTCATCAGAGAAATATTGGAGGGTGTGGAGTTATGTGACCCCTGAGCAAGGAGATAAGTAACTAGACAACCTTTAGAAGATGTTGGAAGACAGCCCTGTATAGGGAAGATTTTATTTTTTAATGTTTAATGCTCTGTTATGTTTTTTATATGTGTTGGAATCTGCCCAGAGTGGCTGGGGAAACCCAGTCAGATGGGTGGGGTATAAACGATAACATTATTGTTATTGCGGAATGTTGTTGTTGTTGTTTAGTCATTTAGTCGTGTCCGAGTCTTCGTGACCCCATGGACCAGAGCATGCCAGGCACTCCTGTCTTCCACTGCCTCCTGCAGTTTGGTCAGACTCATGCTGGTAGCTTCGAGAACACTGTCCAACCATCTCGTCCTCTGTCGTCCCCTTCTCCTTGTGCCCTCCATCTTTCCCAACATCAAGGTCTTTTCCAGGGAGTCTTCTCTTCTCATGAGGTGGCCAAAGTATTGGAGCCTCAGCTTCACGATCTGTCCTTCCAGTGAGCACTCAGGGCTAATTTCCTTAAGAATGGATGCGTTTGATCTTCTTGCAGTCCATGGGACCCTCAAGAGTCTCCTCCAGCACCATATTGCGGAATAGGATGTCCCTATTTTCACTGGAGAAATGTATGCCGTTTAGTGTAAACAATACTTGGTTACCTGGTTGCTATGTTTCATCTTTGGAAATACGAAACCCAGGTGTTACCCTGGTCTGTTTCCATTCTTAGGTGAAATATAGAAGCTTTGCAATGACTCTAGAAAATTTAAAGGAACCAGGTGTTGGTGGTTTAAAAAATACGAAGCGTCAACCAGCTTTCAGAGGAAGAGAGGGAGTATTTCCTGCCTTGCAGAGTCCCTGTCTCTCTGTCTCTCCATCCCTTGACATTCAGCACATCATTTTCTGCCCACTGATTGCCTCTTGCACTTTTAATTTCCACCAGACTCCACTCTGAGGACTTCGACTGATTGCCCTGTCGATGCGCAGCTGAGTCCAAATATTTATGCCAGCCTGCCCAGAACCCCCCCCCCCCCAGCTCTGCTCATCTTGATCATACCAATGTGTCACAGCACACTGAAAGGAAGGCTCAAGTAACTTAGGCCAAGCAGTGAATAATTACTCCCTTCCCTGCACCGTTAAACTCATCGATGGAGTGACTGGGCACAAGCAACAGGACACCCCCTCCCTTGCTCAGAAGGAAGGAAGGAAGGAAGGAAGGAAGGAAGGAAGGAAGGAAGGAAGGAAGGAAGGAAGGAAGTCTTAAGCATATCCGGTGCAAAGATCGCTCAGGCGCCCCCCCCCCCGCCCCCCCGCCCCAATTTCCCAGAGTTGTCAACCTTCTCCCAAGCCTCTGTGGGGGTTGCTCTCCTCCTGCGGAGGCTCAGAAAGGAAGCTGCATCCCCACCAGCCATATAGTTGGCAGGGGGCAGCTTCCATCCTAAGCCTCTGCAGGGATCACTTTCTTGCCTTGGGAGGCAAGCTGCACGCCCGCCAGCCATATGGTTGATGGGGCACAGGTGGCAGGCGTGCAGGGAAAGGGGAGGCTGCCGGCAAAGCCGAGCAGCTCCCTCACTCACTGGGGCGCCCCTGAGAGGCCGGCGCCCTGGCACATTGCGCCAGTAAATCCAATGGGAAAGATGGCTCAGGAGACTTCCGGGTTAGCGCGATCGGTTAATGGCGGATTCCCTCCGAGCTCCGGAGGGAATCGGCTCTGCTGAAGACGGGTCTTACCGCGCCGGCGATGCGGGGACCCTTAGAAACCACAGGCGCAGAAGCCTGCGGACTTGGTGACTCAGTGGGCACCTTTACGCGCCCTCCCCGACCCACGAAGAGCCTTTTTAAAGGCTACGGAGAGGGTACGGAGAGTGGCATGGTGCTGGGAGTAGACCGCTACTTCAGTGGAGCGAAGCCGCAAGCCATGGCCGGAGAGCGCTGACTTTTTTCCCAAAATTTGGACTGGAAAACAAACAACCCGTGAGTAAAATGGAATTTGGACTTTAAAATTTTTTTTTACCTTGGAATTTGGCACAACCGGGGGATGCGCTAAAGGGAAGTCCGCACCCCCCCTACCTACAAATGATTTAAAGCAAGAACCGGAGAACTAAGGTGGAAAGATTATTGTTTTTGTGGTGTTAGACAAAGATATTTCCATGAATTTGACAGAAGTTTTTGTGCTGGAGAGAAAGGGAGGACTCTTGGAAGTGTTTGGGTAAACCCCCCCCCCCGAACCCGGGAGCGTCCTGTGTGGGTGCCGGAGGAAAAGAATAAGGAGTTTGACAGCTGTCAAAGGAGCTGTCAAACGGGCGGTTAAAGTTAAGAACTTTGCTACTTAATAACTCTCTGAACTAAAGGTGTTACATTTGAATAGAGGTGGTTGGAAACAAAGTAGTAATAAACAACAAAGTGACGGTTTGTTGGAAAAGGACTATTAAGCAATTGGAACCCCCCTAGGGGGAACTAGAGACATTACAATGGCTGCAGAGGGAAAATTACTGGCAGAGATAGAAAAAATGTTTTTTCTCGTGGGAATTTTGCAAGAGCAGAGCACGGCTATGAACAAAGAACTTTTGACCTTGAATTCTAAAACAAACAACTCTGCTGAATGCATAAAGGATTCAACTGATAAAGAATCTGTGGCTGAACCAGAAATGACATCTTTGGAACCGATGGAGAGGAAAGAAGGAGTGGAGAAAGTACAGGCGGAAAATACCAACCAGAAATTTATATTGTCAGAAAAGAAAGAAGAAGATCTTCGGATTATAAATCTGCGAAAGATGAGAAAGATGAAGAAGGAAGTCCCTGGAGTACTTGGAACACTGGAATTTAAAAGAATAAAGAAACATGATTGGGACTTCCTTTTTGAGTATGGGAGAGCAGCTGACCTTTTGCAGCAACTGCTTCTAAATATTTCAGATGGAAGAAAATTTGTTGTGACTGTGACAGAACTTCTTCGAGACCTGAGGACCAACAAAAAGGATTACCAACAAAATCGGCAGAGAGAGACTAACAGAGAGTTGAGGGCCTCAGATGTGAGGAGTCCGGGCTAGGAACTGTTTTTGTGGACATTTGCTTGGGAAGGGACAGAGACCGGGGTAGGGAGGGAGGGGAGAATTGAATTTCAAAATTTTATGATTTTTGTATTTGGCTATTGTGATCTATAATTAGTATAAGAATGGGAGAAATTCATGGAAGGGAAGTTAGGTCGACCTTAGAAAAAGGATTTAATGTTTATAAGAGAATTGGATAAGTTAAATGTGGACAACTAAAAAGAGCTAAGTTTTAAAAATAATAACAATATGTTTAAGATGATAGACAAGAACTTGCTGAACTAATTATTGGAATTGGGATGTATGAAGAGGGGGTGGGGGGAAGTCCGGGAAAGAGGGTAAAGAAAGTAAGGGTATGAAAATGTATATGTGTTGTCTTTGTCTTTTTATGTGTGTGTGTCTTTATAAAATGTAAAAACCCAATAAAAATTTTTATAAAAAAAAAAAAAAGATGGCTCAGGAAGGAAGGAAGGAAGGAAGGAAGGAAGGAAGGAAGGAAGGAAGGAAGGCCTTAATGTAAGAGAGTCAGGTTACTTTCTGTCCAGGTCTCACACAGCTTATCAGTCTGCCGCTCAGTGGAATGTTCAATCACCAGCGCCTTCACTTAAGAACGAGAAAAACCCTGGAGTGCTGCTGCAAGTCTTTATAAATGACTTCAATGAAGGATTTAAGGGGATGCTCATCACATTTGCAGGAGACACCAAAGTGGGAGGGGTAGCTAATGCCGCAGAAGACAGAATTGTGATTCAGAACAATCTTAAGAGATTTGAGAACTGAGCCCAAACTAAGAAAATTAATTTCAACAGGGACAAATGTTAGGCAAGGAGAACCAGGTGCACAAATAGAAGATGTGGAACAGTAATACCTGTGGACCACAAGCTTAACATGGTGTGATGGCAGCTCAAGCATTGCATGTGTGACAGTCCCAGAGAGAAGTGGGCCAGACATCTATAGTTTTGAACACTAGTGGCTTCTGCCACTTCCAGGCTGATACCCGGTGTTGCTGGGCAAACTTGGCACTAGCTTTCCCCAGAAAACCTGCTGAATCGGAAGAAACAGCAATTCAGGATTTTGTGGGGAAAGCGCTGGGCTGGAGGGAGGGGCGCAGTGCTCAGACACTGAGCTGTAAAAAACAGACCTGCACATGGAAACACAACACAAAAGGAAGTCTGGATGAACCCTGTGTTTCAGGCCATGTATTATTTTGGAAGGTGTCAATGAGGTCAATCCACTTTCAAATGCAAACTGAATTGAATTTCTTCCCCGCTCTGTGCTCCCAACTGCCTGGTCCTGACGGAGAGTCCTGCCACCATGGCCAGGGCCCACCTGAGCCAGAAGGGGGTCTACTTTGGCAAACCAGTGTGAGGAAAGCCAGTGGTGGACTCGTAATCTGGAGAACCGGATTTGCTTCCCTGCTCCTCCACATGCAGCTGCTGGGTGACCTTGGGCCAGTCGCACTTCTCTGAAGTCTCTCAGCCCCACTCACCTCACAGAGTGTTTAGTGTGGGGGGGGGAGAGAAAGGAGATTGTTAGCTGCTTTGAGACTCCTTAAGGTGAGTGAAAGGCAGGATTTGTTGTTGTTGTTGTTTAGTCGTGTCCAACTCTTCGTGACCCCATGGACCAGAGCACGCCAGGCACTCCTGTCTTCCACTGCCTCCCGCAGTTTAGTCAAACTCATGCTGGTAACCTCAAAAACACTATCCAACCATCTCGTCCTCTGTCGCCCCCTTCTCCTTGTGCCCTCCATCTTTCCCAACATCAGGGTCTTTTCCAGGGAGTCTTCTCTTCTCATGAGGTGGCCAAAGTACTGGAGCCTCAGCTTCACGATCTGTCCTTCCAGTGAGCACTCAGGGCTGATTTCCTTCAGAATGGAGAGGTTTGATCTTCTTGCAGTCCATGGGACTCTCAAGAGTCTCCTCCAGCACCATAATTCAAAACCATCAATTCTTCGGCAATCAGCCTTCTTTATGGTCCAGCTCTCACTTCCATACATCAATACTGGGAAAACCATGGCTTTAACTATACGGACCTTTGTTGGCAAGGTGAGGTCTCTGCTTTTTAAGATGCTGGAAAGGCAGGATATCAAGTCCAAACTACTACTACTACTACTCCTTCTTCTTCTTCTTCTTCTTCTAACAGGCCCCTGAGGCCCAGAGCTGGCCCTGCCAAGCCAACTTCCACAGAAGCATTCAATTCCTTAGATCTTGCAGCTTGGGGAAGCGCAGACTGTGCGCAACCTGTGTGGGGTGCCCAGAGCATCCTGACCAGCACCCCCACAGCCGCATTCCTTAGCTACGTCCTTCAGCTTCACCGTCTGCTTCCGCTGTCCTGTTTCCTTTGCCGTCTGAGGAGGATTTTCTGAGGAAAGCGCCTGTCCCTTTAGGCAAAACAACTGGACCGTTTCTAAGCGGGGTCTGCTGTGTCTCCTCTTTTGCCCCGGAGGGTGGGCTGGCTTGTGGTCTGGCGATACGTCACCTCAGCAATTGACGGGGCCTGCCTTTCCTCTCTGCCTCAACCCTTCCGTTCCTCTTATCTGCCACTGAGCCTCAGAGACAGGAGGAGATAAGTGCTCACAGGGCGAGGTCACAGGCGGGGCAGAGAGGCAGGGGCAAAATGGAGGGCAGATGAAAAGCCCTGAAAAGATGACACAGGGCTCTGCGGAGAGGCAGAGAAGCCCCTGAATCCAGGCCTTGCCCACTCCCGGTTCATGTTAATGTTTCTAAGTCACCTCATCCCAAAGGCTCCGAGCCGATATCTACACATTTATACACAAAATGCCCAGAGCTAGTCAGATTGGAGCATTCCATCTTAAAATCCAGTCCCGTTAATGGACAATTGGTACGTGTGTGAAAAGAGACATCCCAGAATAAACAGTACCTAATGTTATCCCACACTTAGTGTGGCAGCACCTATTTCTCTGGAACTTCCTGACTATTGATAGTAAGCTGACACCTTCATTTTGCTGCTTTCAACACCTGATAAAAACATTTTTGTTCAGGCACACCTGTCCCAGACAGGCAATTTTATTATGTACATTTGTTTTTTCAACTGCTGATTTTATCTATATATATGTGAATTGCACAGGGACACAGGTGGCACTGTGGGTTAAACCACAGAGCCTAGGACTTGCCGATCAGAAGGTTGGCAGTTCTAATCCCCACAACGGGGTGAGCTCCCATTTCTTGGTCCCTGCTCCTGTGAACCTTGCAGTTCAAAAGCACTTCAAAGTGCAAGTAGATAAATAGGTACCGCTCCGGTGGGAAGGTAAACGGCGTTTCCATGCGCTGCTCTGGTTTGCCAGAAGCGGCTTAGTCATGCTGGCCACATGACCCGGAAGCTGTACGTCGGCTCCCTCGGCCAGTAAAGCGAGATGAGCGCCACAACCCCAGAGTCGTCCGCGACTGGACTTAATGGTCAGGGGTCCCTTTAACTTTACCTTTTGTGCATTGCACTTATATCCCACCTTTCCTTCAAGGATTTCAAGGTGATGTCCACATTTTACCCTCACAGCAACCCTGTGAGGTAGGCTTGACTTCATGTTAACAGATTTACTCATTGTTTGGCCAGCCAGGCTGGTTTGCATAAACCAACCCAGGGATTGCTTGTCTGACACAGTTTGGCAGCTGGTACTTTCATCCCTATCCCAATCAATCGAAATCCTACCATTTATTAATTTCAGAGGGGTTGGGGGTGTCCCCGCAAATCTATAACAGTATTTATAATCCGCACTTTCAGGAGAGTATATCAAGGTGGATTACAACATGCATAACTGGCTGGTTGGAGAGAGAAATTCATACTGCAAAGGCCCATCTAAGGAAGGCAGTTTTCAGAAGATGTTTAAAAGAAGACAGGAGTGGATCCTGGCAAACATCTAGTGGTGGGGAGTTTCACAGGGCAGAGCCTGCCACTCTGAAAGCTCAGATGCTAGTGAAGGCCTCAGGGGCATGGGGAACCACAAAAACACCCCATCAGAGGATCTTGGTGGGGGGTCAAGGCATAAAATAAGGAAAAGGCAGTCCTTAAGGGACTTTGGAAGGGACGCAGGTGGCACTGTGGGTTAAAGCCTCAGCGCCTAGGACTTGCCGATCGAAAGGTCGGCGGTTCGAATCCCTGCGGCAGGGTGCGCTCCCGCTGCTCGGTCCCAGCGCCTGCCAACCTAGCAGTTCGAAAGCACCTCCGGGTGCAAGTAGATAAATAGGGACCGCTTACCAGCGGGAAGGTAAACGGCGTTTCCGTGTGCGGCTCTGGCTCGCCAGAGCAGCGATGTCACGCTGGCCACGTGACCCGGAAGTGTCTCCGGACAGCGCTGGCCCCTGGCCTCTTAAGTGAGATGGGCGCACAACCCCAGAGTCTGTCAAGACTGGCCCGTACGGGCAGGGGTACCTTTACCTTTACCTTTAAGGAACTTTGGACTCAAGTTGCCCAGGCTTTGTGAATTAGCAAATCGGCAACCAGCGACATGTAAAACGCATTTCAGTAACCAAGCCTTGAAGTTGCCAATGTAACTTTGGGCTATGCATACAATTCCTGCAATCCACGGGACTGCAAGCGTTTTCCTGGGAGCCGTGCTGCCGCCTGATGAAAAGAGAGGAGGCCCTTTATTGGGCTAATGAGGAGCACTCCTCAAACAGCTCTTGATCAAACTGCCTCAGCTTTTTGTTTTTCATAATGCAACTCTCGAGTCAAGATAATTAGGCTGCATGACTAATAAGATAATAGTACATTTACTGTACAGCTGACTCTTCAGCGTCAAAAGGCTTCATAAATATCAGCCAGAGAATCTTCACAGCACCCGTTCAGCGAGAAGCCCTCCTCACAGGAAAATCGGAGGCAGAAACAGATCCCTTTCTCTAGAAGGGGAGCAAGCCCACAATGAGGAAAGGTCAAAACATTGTGGGGTGGGGGGGTAGTTTAGAGCAAAGATGAATAAAAGGGGACGTGATTTAAGGGCATAAATTGATGCACATTGTGAAGAACACGGGGGCATGCATTGAAGCTGAATGCCATAAAATTCACGGCAGGACTGGGCCGACTAGATGGTTAGCTGGCCTGATCCAGCAGGCTCATCTTATTATACCTGATATTTTAACAACAACAACTTTTTTATTTATATCCCACCCATCTGGCTGGGTTTCCCCAGCCACTCTTTGTGGGAAACGGCCTTGTTGCACAAGACCCCTAAAGCAATTTTAATTGTGTAACCTGAATTTGCCGGAATGTGATGGATTCTCACCAAAAAATAGTGACCGTTTGGAAGGAGACACATAGATATCTGGTTGGTCCCTGTGGCAAACAGGATGCTCGTAGACCTTCGGTAGCTATGCAATACAAATCAAGGAACATCACCTGATCTGGAAATTTTAATGGGGATCACCTGACCTGCTTTGTGTGGTGTAGTGGTTAAGAGTGGTAGTCTCATAATCTGGGGAACCGGGTTCGCTTCCCCGCTCCTCCACATGCAGCTGCTGGCTGACCTTGGGCCAGTCACACTTCTCTGAAGTCTCTCAGCCCCACTCACCTCACAGAGTGTTTGTTGTGGGGGAGGAAGGGAAAGGAGAATGTTAGCCACTTTGAGACTCCTGAAGGGGAGTGAAAGGCGGGATATCAAATCCAAACTACTCTTCTTCTTCTTCTTCTTCTTCTTCTTCTTCTTCTTCTTCTTCTTTGGCCAGAACTGAGTGGAGGCACACCAGATTCAACTTCCGTATGGCATTATTTCAAGATGGACCGGAACAGCAACCCTCTCTGTGCTGCGAGGGATTGAAGTGTTTCCTTCCCTGCCTGTCTTCACTTTGAAGATAACGGCTGAAGTTGGCTGGCTCATCAGCCAAGCGGATCCTTGTTATCTCAACGGCAGCCTTTTGAGTCCTCGAAGGACTGGCAGAACTAGCCTGACTTTGACCTGCTGCGTCTGCTTGTTGTTCCACCAGACAAGACCGCAGAGCTGATATGGACTTCCTTTGAACAGCGGCATTCGTGATGAATTGGTCTGACAAGTCGAGTCCCACAGACCATTCACTTGCCACACGAACCCTCCCGGCATAGCAAAACCATTTTGCTTTCATGCTTGCACAAGGGGGGAGACTCTGCTTTGTCATCAAAGGATCCCAAAAGTGTAAAGGGTATTGTGAAGGCCATGACAGTCCCCTAGAGAGGATAAAAAGGTAAAGGGTAAAGGGACCCCTGACCATTAGGTCCAGTCGTGACCGATTCTGGGGTTGCGCGCTCATCTCACTCTATAGGCCAAGGGAGCCGGCGTTTGTGGCCAGCATGACTAAGCCGCTTCTGGCGAACCAGAGCAGCGCACGGAAACGCCGCCTACCTTCCCGCCGGAGCAGTGCCTATTTATCTACTTGCACTTTGACATGCTTTCGAACTGCTAGGTTGGCAGGAGCTGGGACCGAGCAACGGGAGCTCACCCTGTCGCAGGGATTCGAACCGCCGACCTTCTGATCGGCAAGTGCTAGGCTCTGTGGTTTAACCCACAGCGCCACCCGTGTCCCTCTTAGGATATTTCAGCCTAAATCTCTCTCTTTAGACTGGAGGTGATGGGCTCTCCTTCCTTGGAGATTTTTAAGCAGAGGTTGGGTGGCTATCTGCCATGGATGCTTTAGGTGAGATTCCTGCATTGCAAGGGTTGGACTAGATGACTTTTGGGGTCCTTGCACACACCTCTTTTCTTTAAGGGAAAGCCTGGGCTAGAAGACCTTTTGCATCTCACTTGCCCCAGCAGACTTCCTGCCCAACTTCTGACACTTCCTTATTTATCCCTGCGGGATAAGATTCCACCTAAACATTAGGAAGATTCCACCTAAACATTAGGAAGAACTTCCTGACAGTAAGAGCTGTTTGACAGTGGAATTTGCTGCCAAGGAGTGTGGTGGAGTCTCCTTCTTTGGAGGTCTTTAAGCAGAGGCTTGACAACCATATGTCAGGAGTGCTCTGATGGTGTTTCCTGCTTGGCAGGGGGTTGGCCTCGATGGCCCTTGTGGTCTCTTCCAACTCTATGATTCTATGATTCTAACTCTTGTCAGTAGAGCATGAGACTCTTCATCATAAGGTAGTGAGTTTGAGTCCCACACTGGGTGAAAGATTCCTGCATTGAAGGGGTTGGACTAGATCAGTGTTTCCCAAACTTAGGT
Organism: Podarcis cretensis; assembly: GCF_951804945.1. Lineage (NCBI taxonomy): Eukaryota > Metazoa > Chordata > Lepidosauria > Squamata > Lacertidae > Podarcis > Podarcis cretensis. Next base: position 11,994,076 of record NC_137170.1, on the reverse strand, counting down.
CTACAGCTGTTTTTGGACTACAACTCCCATCATCCCTATCCAATGGTCAGGAGTGATGGGAATTGTAGTTCAAAAACAGCTGGAAACACATGTTTTTGGAGCGGGGACACTGGACTAGATGATCCTCGTAGCCCCTTCCAACTCTACTATTCCATGATTCTATAATTATATATCATTAACATCATATAATTTTCCAGAGTTGGAAGGGACCATGAAAACCTTCTAGTCCAACCCCATGCAATCCAGGAATATTTTGCCCAACATGGGTCTCAAACCCACAACCCTGAGATTAAGAGTCTCATGCTTTACTGGCTGAGCTATCCCAGCAGCCCTTGATCGGAACCTTAAAAACTGGTAACAATCTGTGGAAGACTCAGGTTTGCTGCCTTGCAATGTGTGAAAGGTTCCTTAGAGCTGTGTTCCTCAAGCTTGGGTTCCCAGAATATGGTTGGACCACAGTTCCCATCATCCCTAACCATGGGCTAAACTGGCTGGGGTTTATGCGAGTTGTAGTCCAACATCCTATGGAGACCAAAGGTTGACGGCCACCACCTTAGAGCATGGCTGGAAAGTCTCACAGTTTGGATGGACTTAAATTTGGCCCACTTGTCCTTGTTTCTTGTGCCATCAAGGATGGTCTGGTCCCTGGTCTGGGATGGTGAAGATTACTACATGCACACACAAAACACACAAAACACACAAACACACACACACACACACACACACACTTTGTCAGCTGCAATTACAGGCATTTCTACACTGATGAAAACGTACAGCGATCATTCGTGTTTGTCTGGGAGGCAGCGAGGGGCAAAAGAGGTCTAAAGACTTTTGGCCCCTAGCCATTTTCAGAGCAGCTCCGTGGAAGAAGGGTGGGGGACAAGTGGCAGGAGGGGGGGCAAAGAGAATCTCTTGATTGGAATAATTATAAATCGTCTTCTCTTCGTTCTTGCTACATGAATTCCAGGCTAAATTATCATCTAATTTCAGAGAGCTCCATGACTGAGATTATCGGTGAGTCATTTGTAATTATGTGCCAGATTGTATTAAAGCATGAAAACACAAAGGATTCTCATCAAACACTAAGAGGGGGGAAAGAATCAAATTACATTTCGCAGGCAGGATAACAGTTCAGACTACATTTCAGATTCATGACATATTACAAATGTAAAACAGGAACGCGGGGAGGGGAAGGATGGCAGGGGGCCGGGGAGTGAGAAACTCTCAGCTTGAAAAGTGCACAACATGTTAAAAGAAAGACAATGGGCCTGATCCAGAAATATGAGGATGCAGTGGTGGGTTACTCGTGAGGATCACAGGGTGCTTTACAATACAAAAACACAAAAATACATGCCATAATAACAAACAAAACAATAACCCCACAGTTAAAAGGCTATAGATTGTCTAATCAGCCAAGTACCTGAAGAGGAACATTTTTGCCTGGCACCTTAAAGGTGTATGATGAAGAGGCCAGGTGAACCTCCTTGGGGACAGCATTCCACAAACAGGGGGCCACCACAGAAAAGGCCCGTTTTCATGCTGCCACCCTCCAGACCCCATAAGATGTTGATCTTAGGGTCCAGGGTAGGTTATTATGGGGAGAGGCAGTCCTTGAGGTGTTGTGGTCCTGAGACACTGAAGGCTTTATGGGTCAAAACCAGCACTTTGATCTGGGCCTGGAAGCTCATTGGCAGCTGGTACGGTTGAACCAGGATCGGTGTAATGTGCTCAAGCCATCTTACCCCAGTGAGCAACCTGGCCGCTGAATTCTGCACCAGGTGAAGTTTCTGAACTGTCTTCAGAGTCAGCCCCACGTATAACATGTTGCAGTAATCTAAGCAAGAGGTGGACCTCAGGGACATCCAGCAGACAGCACACGGGAATGGCACAAAGGGGAGAGTGCTGTTGTGCACATGTCAAACCTGTGGGCTTCTCATCCACATCTGGTTGACCATGGTGAGAGCAGGATGCTGGACTAGATGGGCCCTTGACCTCATTCAGCAGGGATCGTCTTAGGTTCTTTTGCTAAGAGTCCATGGGAGCAACGTGAAACAAACTTGGTCTGCATCCAACTTTCAAATCTGTAAGGTTTGTGGCATACATTTTGTACTCAGAAATTTCAGCGCCCCTTCAATCCAGTCATATGCAAAATGTATTCATTTAGCAATATATATACCGCTTGATTGTGATGAAACCTCAAAGCAGTTTAGGTGAAGGTAAAGGTACCCCTGACCATTAGGTCCAGTCGTGGCCGACTCTGGGGTTGCGGCGCTCATCTCACTTTATTGGCCGAGGGAGTCGGCGTACAGCTTCCGGGTCATGTGGCCAGCATGACTAAGCCACTTCTGGCGAACCAGAGCAGCGCACGGAAACGCCGTTTACCTTCCCACCGGAGCGGTACCTATTTATCTACTTGCACTTTGAAGTGCTTTTGAACTGCAAGGTTCGCAGGAGCAGGGACCAAGAAATGGGAGCTCACCCCATCGCAGGGATTCAAACCACCAATCTTCCGATCAGCAAGCCCTAGGCTCTGTGGTTTAGACCACAGCACCACCCACTCCCCCCCCCCAAAAAAAAGATCTACGGTCAGAAAGAGACTTTCCTCCGAGTAAACATGTGCATGATCGCTCCCCAACCTGCAACAACAACATAAGCACTGTTTTCATTTAAATCATGGCGTAAGTATTGAGCTTTTGCAGAGGGGAGGTTCCTTCATTGCTACATGTTCCATTTCTGCAGATATAATCCCATGGTTTAAAAAGAGAGGGGGAAAGCTAAAGGATTGCACCCTGGTGACACAAGCAAAATGTGAGGAGGGGATCCATTTAGAATGTGGAATTCACAATGTACTGAAGTGTAGATTGAAAAGCCTCTGGTGTTTCCTTCATTGCTACATTTAAAAAGACACTCAGAACCATCTGCCAGCTAATAACGGCTTTATTAAAGCTTTAATGTTGCATTCCGTCACGAAACACACACAAAAAGGTAGGTGGCGTTGCATCGGAGACAGGCAGCATGGCAGCAACCTGCTATTTCTTCCCTTGAAACTCGGTGATATTCTTCCCCATTGCGAATTAAAGAGGCAGAAGATTTGGGGCCCTTTGAACATCTCCTAATTTCTAAATGCATCTCTGCTTTTGTTCATGAAGCCCATTGACTGCACAGCTCAGCTCTTATCACAAGGCTTTCAGAGTGGGAAAGAAAGGGTTTAATGCGCAGTGCCAATCTCCTTGGTTAATGTTTCATGCCTTAAGTGTTCATTATGAAAGGTGGGGCAATTCCAATGCACACATTCGCCCTTAACATTATTCTTCTGGGTTGGGTTCTTGGAGCGAGGAAGGAGGGGGAGATACGATGCTCTTTGTATGGTACTGGACACATTGAAAGCTCATGACTTCCCCCAAGGAATCCTGGGAATTATAATTCTGAGGGGGAAGCGACAGTTCCCAGGATCCTTTGGGGGAAGCCATGTGCTTTCAATCTATGGTGTGGGTGTCCCCCCAGTATGTGCCAAATGGAGGTACAGGAATTAGCTAGTAAATGATGTTTAACTCTACTATGGATTCCCACCCCTCACTCCGCATGGTGGTTGTGTACAAGTTCAGTTTTTAGCAGCTGATGCAATGGCCTGATTGGACGCAGAGGAAGAGCAGGAAGCACCAGCTTGGGAGCCCCCAAGGCTCAGAGCCCGGGGAGTGATTGTGGGACGATGAGGAGTGGTCAGCGGGAAAAAGACTGGGAAGAGAAGATGTTGGAAGCTGAAGGGGTAACGGGACTTAGTGAGCTGGGAGAGTCTGTGGCAGAGAGAAGCCCAGAATCAGAGGCAGCAGCTGAAGCAGGAGAGTGGTAAGAGGGAGGCCAAGAGGCAGAGATGAGTCAGACTGGGGGAAAGTCACAGGGGTCTCCCCCTCCTGCTGCAACAAGGCCCCTTAAACCAGAAATGGCTTAAAAGGGATAGAGAGGTTGGTTGTGCGCACAGTCTCCAATTGCTTGGAAAGACCCCTTAGAGAGGAGACCTAGGCAGCTGTAGGAAGGCAGGGACTCAGTCTCAGCAGCTGCTTCATGGGGGCCAGATGAGTTGCCGTACTCATTAGGCCTGACTGTGTCGATCAGGTTTTTGCTAATAGAGAGTTAACTCCAACTTGCACTGTGTGATTTACTGCCGGCTCGCTCCTGAAACTCATGTTTCCATATGGAATTTTTACTTTGTATTTTTCAAAAAACATTTCACAGAATGTGTTGTTTTCCTGTTAAAATTATGTCATTTTCAATGTGGTTCATTAAGTTTGTTCTCATTTGCAATGTACAATTTGATTATTTAAGGAAGGTTGTAGTCCACTTGGAGATTCCTTTGGACATGTGCAGTGGTATGGAAATGATTAAAAAAATAAAACAACTCTGGAAGATGCCTTGGCCCTAAGCCATGAGCACGGGCAATTGTCTTCTGCAATCTGGTGTAGTTCACTTCTGCTGAGAATGCAGAGGGTCAGAATTAGGGGCATTTGCTCACTTGCAGAAGGTATCAGGCTCTGCGTGCAAGACTCCTGGTGTCTCCAACAAGGAAGACTGGGAAAGATTTCTGCCCAAGTTCCTGGGGAGAGACCGCCCACCAAAGGCAATGAATAAGGAATGAGGAACACCAGCCTTGCTGCCAAATGTTGCCCTCCAGGTCTCTATCTGGCCCTCGGTCCTCTCCCTATGAAAGTAATGCACCTCTAAGAGCTGCGATGGAAGAGTGTGGCCAGAGCGGAGAGGGCAACAGCAGAAGCAAGAATGTTTGTTTTTTTAGGAAGCGCTCTCTGAAGAGTGGGCTCCATTGCTCTCTTGCCGACATCAGAATAAGTATGGCAGAGTCTTAATGCCCTGTGGGAAACCCCCACTGCCTCCCCTCTACCCCCCCCCAATTATCAAGTCCCCATAGCAGGGCGTCTGTGAGGCCCATGGTTCCTACAGCAGCAACATCGTATGCATCGGGGTCCATAGGAAATATACATTTCCCATGCTTCCCAAGTGCTGTAATACTGCCACAGAAGGGACCAAATGAAAGCTCCCCTGCCAGCCGATAAATGTGGGTAAGAAAAAGACAGAGGGAGCGATGTAACAGTAACGTGGAAGACTGCCATGGGGCAACATCGGTTGTGAAGCAAGCCCCAAACTGAACCTCTGAACCCCTCGTTCCAGCTGTCCCATTGATCCCAGCCACTAGTCCTGGCTTTGATACATGTGAATGGTTCTGAAATGTCTCTGTGTCTCATTTACTAAGTTATCAGCATCAGATTAGAATGGTGCGGGCGGTTCCCCCGCACAGGGTGCCAAGTCGAGAGAGTGGAAAGAGAGTGTTGGTTTATGCATTGTTCAGGAAGGGGGGAAACACACACTTTCAAAGAAAACGTACACACACCCTTAAATGTTTTAAAACACTTTTGCTTTGTAGACACAAAATAAGGATATACACTGGGTATTTTGTACACTGCTGTCCAAGTCACACAGAAGCAGTCTTAAGAAACGAAACAAAAAAAGCCTGCAAGGGAAGGCAAGAACACATAATAAAAGATGACTTTAAAAAAAAAAATATTTACAGCAGATATTACAATTTGTCTGGGGGATGAGGAGGAGAGACGGCGGGCTGTGGCTCGTGATGTGGGCTGGAAGGACCCTTCAAGATGCTTGCAGATTGTTTCGATTCGCTGGCACTGCCGCGCACCAAATGTGTTGGCCTTGTTAAGACGAGAGCGACAAGCGGCGAGGAGACTATGCAAGGAGTGATAGATAAAAACAGCAAGAGGCGATAAACTCCCACGCAATCCAGAGGGAAGGCAAACAGCACAGTGAGAACTAATACGGAGGTCACTTTTTAAGACGATGCTACACAGCTCCCGCCAAAGTCTTTCTGTGGTGAAGGGAGTCGTTCTCATGAAACAGCACATACAATTGAGATGCAATCGGTGCACACGCGTCACCATCAAAACTTGCCTGCCCCAAATTGTTCTCTAAAATGCAATTTATACATTTGCCTGGCAGAGGAGCAAGCTTAGCCCCTTTCCTCCACTGTGCAGACAGCATCTATGCAGGGCTGCACAAGCATCCGATCACGTGGAGGTTTCTAGGTCCTCAAAAGAGAGGAGGAGGCGGCTGCTGCAAAAACTGGATCTGCAGAATCAGGAACGTGTAGGGTTCCTGTTCCACCCACCTAAGTGTTGGCAAGTCTGTGAACTGAGGCCAAGTGACCAAAGGTTAGAAAGACTTCAAGGTAGAAAAAGCACAACGCCACAGTTTGAGGATTCTGCCTAGGAAATGTGCGCTACACTAGGAGTGGAAGGGAGCCAGGATTCACACCTCACAATCTAAAACCAACCATTCTCGAAAGCCTGTGAGCTCTCATCATCATCTGAATGTAGAATGCGGCAAGCTCCAAATGATTTTCAGGGAAACGCAGCCCAGTGCCTCCCCCAAGGTCACTGCGATATGTTAATAGTAGCAGACAAGGGTGAACTGTGTACTCGCCTTTATTTTAACATTTTCCCTAAGTAGTTATGAAAACAGAAGGTGGCATCTGCTAATCCGTTTGTATTCCCTGAGCTTAGTTACACCGAGGAGGAATGAGCACTCCGAAAAGGAAAGAGAAATAAAAGAAATCTGCGTGTAATATTACATGACTTAGAAATGTGCGAGGCAGGATTGAAAATCCTTATGCATTCCAAGGTTTATTAAAACGACACCTTTCTGCAGCCACAAGACAAAACACACACCTCAGTCCTCCTGCAGCTGAAGGCGAAGGATCGCAGCAGAGCTGGTGGCTTGTGAAATGCTCCTCAGCAGGCTTGCGAACTTTCCCATTTATGGGAACTGGAACTCAGGGCCAAACTGGATGGGTTGTTAGATGTGCCTTTGCACCTATGTGCAATCCTTTCAACAAAATGAAAATAGCAGTCGCTGGGGAGTGAATACAATTACTGGGATTCCTGCAGGCAGTGTATGGTATTTTAACCCTTTCCTCCCCTGCCGTGGTCTCAATGAAAACTGGTTCTCTGAAGCTGCTATTTGCACTGGGAGGGAACCACCTATTGCCTTTAATTCAATTCCATTTGGGGAGGGGCGAGTGACAAATGAGAACAGCAGAATGAGGCAGTGGTGCCAGGAGAGGGTTTCTATTCCCTGCCCCCACTTTAGCTACAACTTTTACAAGTATACATGAGCTTTCCCTAAGAGGACAAACAGCAGCTTGGGTGGGCGAGTTTCATTAAGAAACACCTGGGGGATGGTTCAATTCAGTTCCCCCAGTGCTGTGGCCCAATCCAAACTGTGCCTCCTGTGTGGGTGCTCTCTGCAAGAATTTAAAGATCACATACCTTCATCAAGACACTGAATTTGGCCCTCAGAATCCCAACCCTTTAAAAAGCCAACCAAGCAAAAAACCCTCAGTGAGCCAAAGTAACACACTGGGGAGGGAGGAGGGGGAAATTGCTGATCCTACGGGACCTCTTAAGCATTAAGCAGCTGAGTAGTGGGCAAACATCTCTTGCCTCAGCAATGACATACTATTGGATTCAAAATCAAACTGCTAAAGGACCAACAGAAGCCCGAGAATAAAGATTAAACATCTCCCCCAAAACTGCTTCTCCTATTTCTGTAGTTGGTATTTCATATGGATTGGCCAGATTCCATAGCTCTCCCTTCCTCAACCTTGTTGGCTGGGACTGACAGGAGTTGCAGTCTAAAATCAGAGCCTAGCAATGCAAACCTGGCCCCAAGGAGGCAAGTCTGGCAAGGAGACATGCCAAGCTGCCTGGATTATCCATGTGAAAAGCAGACTGCAAATGCCAGGGCAACTGCATGGACCCAGCCAACCACACAGAAGCAGATAGTGAGATACTGGCAAGCTCACCACCTGGTACTTGGTCCCTAAAAAGAATTATTTGGGTTTTTTGTTTCTTTGATTTTTTTTTAGGAGGGAGCTTGCCACAGCAATCTCTGCCAAAACAGAAGTGGCCGCGTACTATCGAAGCAAGAATCTCCATTTTCCAGATCCAGACCTAGTAATTCAAATAAACGCCCAGATAAATCCCAGTCAGAGAATTAAATGCAGGATGTCCTAGGAGGTCTGAGTCACCTCCTTCTGCCATGTCCTGCCATAGTGACTTGAGTCTAGTTCTCAAAGAGCTGGCAATCCATCTGGGCTGGAACACCGCAGGCTGAGAGTAGGTGATGCTGGGCCTCGTCGACTAAACCAGGGGTGCCAGACCTGTGGGCCTTCCAGAAGTTATTGGACTCCAACTCCCATCAGTCCCAGCCAGCATGGCCAATGGACACGGATGATGCGAGTTGTAGTCCAGCAACATCTGGAAGTCACTAGGTTCCCCAACCCTGGACTAAATACTTCTCCATACAAAAATATATCTGCCCACATAGAAAACAAAAAACATACTAAGTTGTCTGCATGGAGGGATTTGTAGCTTTTGCATGGCCAAGTAGGTCACTATGTAAGTCACCACTTGCAGTCCGAAGTGGCACATCTCAAAAATACCAGCTGAGCGAGAAGTAGCTCTTCTGAATTCAGGAAAGCATTGCTTTCGGTCTCATTCTCTAAGTAGGATATTCCAGCCTGGATCTCTGGTAAAAGCAAGCAAGGACATAGAAAAGAGGCAGCTTGACCTTTTGGCATGGAAAGGCCAACATGGAGAACTTGGTGTATTTTTGTCTCAATGGGGTGGGGAATCCATTTCCCACAAAGTCAACTTGGCACATCCTCCTTGCCTGCCAGGCAACAGGGATGTTAGAACCGCCCCTGTGGTATACGTCCTTTGGCTAACGGCGAGCAAATATATGCCGTGCTGCCAGAAAGTCAAAGGAGTCAAATGCAACAGCAGTTAAAATTCAGGCCGCAATCCTGCAAGGCCTGAAAGGAGGAGGTGGGAAACTATTGGTCCGGTTTAACCTTAGGTTCACAAGGTTTAAAGTTCTGACAGGTTACTGGACAGAGCCAAGAGAGCAGAGCTTGGTCAAGGTTCTCGCATGGCTGAGCCTGTATCGACCTCATTAAATAACATTAAATTAAATTACATTAGGGACAGGGGGGAGGGGGGAGTAGCTTATTTACCTTAAAACAAAGCAAAGTAAAACTTACTGGAGACAAATCTGTCTGTTGTGCCAAGACTGCCAGGAGGACAAAAAGTGAACACACACACATCCCGCCCCCAATTGTGGTGAGTAGCACCATACTCTTAAATTTTAAGTGCATCACAGAGGCATAGGAGCTTGTGAAATGCCCTACAGCCAGCAGCAGGGGTGTCAAGTCTACCCCTTGAACTCTTCTCCCCTGCCAATCCCTCGCTCGCCCTAACCCTATCTTACAGCAGCGGGGAGTGAAGGCCAGGTTTAATTTCCTTGGAGCAGGAACAGACTCCCCTTACTGAGATGTCCAAACTGTTTCCCGCACCTCTGAGGTCTACACCAGGGTACAACTTTGACAAACCCTCCTGTTGCTTCTTCAAACTTCTTAAGGTACCACTGCTGTCCTCTATGAGATACCTGCCCAATGGTGCTCTAACCTTAGGGTAACACTGCATGTATTTGGGGGGGGGGGGACCAGGTGTTTGGGATTGCTTTCCAAGAGGAGTTGCCTGGGCAGCTTGCGTATCAGCTTTGATGTTATTTATTTCAGCATGGAAACATGGACGCTACGCCAAGGTCAGGGGCGGGGAGATGTGCTTTTATCACCCCCAATGTAAACAGCGCATGTCCACAGCTTTTCCACTTGGAGGTTTTGCACACTATTATGATTTGCTCCTTGTCATATATGTGTTTTTACGGAGATATGGCTGAGCCAAGGGCAGCCGTAAGGCAGGTCCAACACCGCGCCGCCGAGTTGTGCCAGCCATTTTGACTCTTCTCCTTTGTTCCCTGAAACTGATGCTTCGCTGAATCCCTTTCTCATAACATGATCCGGAAACATTTCAAGTATTCGAAAGCCAAACCCCGGTGCCAGGCTACAGGTCAATGGAAACTGACCAGCAAGCAATGGAAGTCAGGAGGGTTTGTTGACATCGCCAGGTTAACCTCCTTCACCGATCCCATTAGGAGGCAATTAGTATCCTTCATCATCATCCATCTCACAGCCATAATCTGGAAATACCAAAGCGGAGAAAAATTATCAGAAGAAACAGGATCATCGAGGATCCCTTAATAGCCTCTACCCCGCCCACTCCCAGAAGACAAGACAACAGGAATAGTCCCTCCCAGGAAAATATACAACGGGGAGGGAAAGGGAAAGCACAGGAAGAAATCACACACACAAAAGCAGTCCAATGAAACACTTTTTAAAAGACAGAGTGTTTAAATGTAGGTCACAGAAATGAGCAAGTGAGCCAATTTCTGTAGCATCCAAACTGTCAAGTAATTTCTAGGTGCATCGAGGTAAGCAAATTGCAGGTTTCGCTGGAGAGATAAAAAAAAGCTCGCTGGGTTTTAAACTAACCTACCCCAGGAGATCTGTTCCTTATAAGAGCCTTATGAACATGCCCCCAAAAGTTGTGAGTCTCCCAAAAATGTTATTAGCCTGCCAGGAGCTGGCAGAGAGCTCTGCCCTGCCTCCCTCAGCCAGCTGCATTTCTGCAGAAAAAGGGACTTCCTCCTCTGCCCCTACAGCCATATGGAACTGCATGCACCTACCTGCGTACTGTTCTCTGTCACCTCTGGCTGCTAGGCCAGAGCTTGAATACAAGGCTTAGCTTAGTTAAAATCTGAGACCTTCTGCTCACACCACACCGAGAGAGAGAGAGAGAGAGAGAGAGAGAGAGAGAGAGAGAAATAGTCCTTTCTTTCCATCCAATTCAGGTACCTTCACAGTTCTCTCCTGTCCTGTCCTGTCTTGCCTCTGCCTCATTCTGTTATATTCACTCATGTACACTTTCCCCCTGATAACCCAGGGAACCCTTTTCTCAGCAACACTTAATGGTCAATGGTAACACAGATGTGTGCATGCCGGCTGAATCTGCTTCTGCAGTAAATCATTTAAATTATAATCTGCCCCCCATTCTAAAAGCTTAGGGAGACTTAGGGAGAGATTAAAGTTTTCGAAAACTGCCTTTTCCAGTTAAAAATCAAATTAAAGTGGCTCCAACTCTAGTCCTCCGCTGGCTTAGACCTGATTTGTTTGAACCTCTTTACATTTAGGCTTGCAACTTGCATCAGATTAAACATCCTCCAAATGCTATTGCACATATATCACGCTCTTCCTTCAAAGAGCTCAGGGTGGCACATATGGGTCTTCCTTCCTTCCTTCCTTCCTTCCTTCCTTCCTTCCTTCCTTCCTTCCTTCCTTCTTCCCTATCTTCATTGAGAAAGTTAGGCTAAGAGACAAGCTTTTGAACTTGGATCTCCCCAGTCTAAGTCCAACACGCTAACCACTATACCACACTGTCTCTTCAAATGTATGTAGAAATGATTGACAAAGAGTGTAGCTCTATTTGTAGCTGCTGCTGCATTTTCTTTTCTTTCTTTCTTTTACAAACAGGGTTTTAATTGGTTGCAATTTTACGGATGTGCTGAGCATATGGTTATAGATCCTTGCTAAATGCTTTAGTGGATCATGCAATAACACAACTCTCTCCCCCTCTTGATGGAGATGTTCATCTCTAGGGGTACACTTTAATCTTGATTTTCTTATCGGTACATTTCTCTGCTTTCGATATCTGGCTTTCAACATCCCTAGGCTGACTGACTAACTGGCTTGAGCAAACAAGGAGGACCTTAAAATGCACTGACAAATTTCCAAAGGACAGGGATTGCATGGCTCTAAGAGTCAAAGATGAGATAGTCGGCTGGCCTGGATCACGGTGCAACTGAACACTTGGTGATGCAATGCAAATTTGTGATGCAAATTTATCAGTGTTTGCATAACAGGGAGACAAAAATATGTTTAGAATGGTTTTTAAAACAGTTATAGTAGTAGAGGGGAAATGATTCAGCGAGCTCTAACTAATTTTGTACAGTTACTAGTACTGATACTGTTTAATATACAAAATTATTATCATTACAATTCTTTCAGCTTCATTCAGCCCAGGCACAGATCTCTGGCTGCATTTCTCTGGGAGTGCAATTCTAATCATATTTCCTAGAGGAGAAAGAGTTTCCTGCAGTCTGAATGACCCCTTTCCACTCAGATTAAACCACTCTGTTGTGATTATTCTATAGACCATGCACAAAAGCTGAAAACGGCACCAGTGCGAAATTAAGGGTGTTGAGACGATGGCGCAGTAAATAATCAACACTCCAGCACCAGCCTTCTCCCCTTGACACTGTCAGGCACCCCAATTAGTGGGCTCTGTGTCAAGTCTTTGGCTATACATATTTACACTGTAACGAGAAGCTTCTGAGCAGCGATAATGCTGTACCCCCAAGTTCGGAGTGTATTCTCAGCTCTGTCTGTAGACGCTGAATTCAATCGACTCGATGGCTCCCACCGCCGAAAGACTGTCTTGCTAAGAAATGTTTATGAGCATTACCCAAGCCTGGAAGTACTGTCATGGTGTACATCACAACAACAGAAGAAGGTTGGCAGCCTAAATCCATGGTAGCCCCGTGGGGTCCTTCTGTTACCTGCACTGATGAAGTAGTGCAGGAGCTGGAAAGAAAGGTATCTGGAACATTAGTATAGAACTGCCATTACTGGGGTAAGGAGGGGTTTTGGCCCTTCTTTAAGTGGATGGGTGATTGCAACGGATGAAGTTAAGACCTACCATTTCCCCCCATCAGCTGTAGGGCACTCATACAGTGCTCCTCTTCCTCCTCAACTTCTTCTTCTTCCACTTCTTCCTCATGGTTGTACGAGACGGGCCCGGATTCTACCAATACATTTGCTGGCTTTTCAGCTGCTTGGGCCTCTGTCTGAGTGCTTGGAAAGATTGCCTGCAAAGGATAAGAAAAGCAATAATAATAATAAGAAAAACCTAGACCCATCGCCTCTCACCTTTCCCCTTTAAAATCCCCAACTGAAAGGAAGAGAAAATCGCTTGGCAGATTCCTTATTGTCCCCCTATCAAAGCTCCTCGTTAAGAAGCTTAGAGCTATTCTGGGGGAAGCTCCCGCTCTCCTGTGCAAATTCAGAATTGTTTGGATATTTCAAAGCATGGCCAAAGACTGAATGAGGAAGATGTTGCAGGTGGATATTAGCACGTAACAAGGTACAAGCTCTTAAAAGCGACAATATTTGGGGAAACTATTCGGGGGAAATCGTGTTTTCTCTCAATCGGTTTGCCTTTATCCAGACCTTCTGAGATGCAACGATTGTGTAGGCACAAAATGAAACAAAGTGATGTGCACAATGCCCAGTGAATTAGGTACCATTCAGCTGCAAGTAGAGAAAGAGTTAACGATTCATTGTGCAATTTTGCATCCAACTGTTTAATTAGGAGGAGGGCCACAACTGATTGGTGCAACACCTGCTCTAAGTGCAGAATGAATCAGAGAATTACAGAATCATAAGTTGGAAGGTACACCCTAGAGTCATATAGTCCAGCCCCCTGCAATTCATTTTATTTCCTTTTTAATTTGTATACAGTCGTACCTTGAATCCTGAACGCCCTGGAACTCGGACGTTTTGACTCCTGAACACCGCAAAACCTGGAAGTGATTGTTCCGGTTTGCAAATGTTCTTTTGGAACCCGAACATCCGACAGGGCTTCTGATTGGCTGCATGAGCTTCCTGCAGCCAATCAGAATCCGCAATTTGGTTTTCGAACGTTTTGGAAGTCGAACGGACTTCTGGAACGGATTCCATTCGACTTCCAAGGTACGACTGTACTGCCTTTCTGCATTACTATACACAAGGAGGTTTACAGCAACAAAATATACAACAAAGAGCACATGATCTGATGCAATACAAAAAGTCATAATAAAACAAAACTTCAAAATGTTTGTTGGACCAGAAGCTTGGCAGCATGAGCAGTCCAAGCCAGATGATGGATGGGGATGGGTTCAACCTCTGGCATGTGACCTATGAGGATTATGAGAAGACTCATGCCTGAGACTTTTTGAAGCTTTTGCCAAATGGAGCTGAGCAAACAGAGGCAGGTTGGACCAATGGGCTGAACTCCTAATTAGGCAGTTTGATCTGCTGTAGAGGCATCGCTGATACTCAGTGAACTGGCAACCAGACCATCAACTCTCATTTGACACCAAGGGGATATTTACAAAGAGGCAGAGAGGTACAACGTACAGAAAACAGGAAAATAAAAGCAAGCTTCACAAGACTTCTAGCAGTGCAAGCTTTTGTGCAACTGTTCTGCCAGGGGATATGCTGTGCTCCCATCTGACTGGTTGCCCCAGCTACTCTGGGTGCCTTCCAACATAACAAAACATCAAACATTAAAACTTTCCCTATACAGGGCTGCCTTCAGATGTCTTCTAAAAGTTGTATAGTTATTTATCTCCTTGCATGAGCACTAGGCACAACCATTGGTCTTTAATGTAACTTAGCTGCCCTGTGGAGCCCCTCAAAAAGAGACACATCTACTATATATTTTGGAAATCTGTTTGCCTGTTCACTCTGCATTTGGACACCTATTAAGGTACGGCAACCTCATTTTGCATGGCGGTTCCTGAGATCAAGGAGTCAGTTTTCGTTTGTGTTTGGATACAATAAGGCAGCGTTTGAATCAAGATGGCAGAACCTTTCCAAACTGCACTGATTTTTTTGTTTTGTTTCTTAGAATTTCTGAGCTGAAAGCTGGGTACAAGGCTGTTAGTATTCCGATAATAATAAATACACAGTGAAGCAAAGCAGAAGCAGCTAAGTTCTCTTGATTAACGAGGTCCCAGTTGAAACCAGAACTATTCAGACAATAAAGAACTAGTGCAGGAGTTGGCTAGGATATGGCTGTAGTTCAGGCTTCCTCAACCTCAGCCCTCCAGATGTTTTGAGACTACAATTCCCATCATCCTGGACCACTGGTCCTGCTAGCTAGGGATCATGGGAGTTGTAGGCCAAAAACATCTGGAGGGCTGATGTTGAGGAAGCCTGATGTAGCTGGTTTCTAGTTATCCCATCCTGCCAGCTGAAAGGCAGAGATCCTCAAGAACAGCCCCAAATAATCCTAACAGCAATAGGTCAAGAGGATAAGAGCTTTTCCCTTTCATGTTACCTCTGCTCTTGCTTTGCAAGACAATTATGCAACCCCAGATCTCCTGTACTCTGCTGCAGGGAATTCCGGTATCAAAAGAAACAGACAAGGCAGTAACAGTGGTAGAAGAAGCGCCATCCCCATTTATATTAATTGTTATGCCAGGAGTTTCCATCTGCCTTGAATGTTTTCGCAGAGGAATGGCTGAATTTAAAAGAGCTACAATTGAACCATTATTTTAAAAAATTGCACAACCCTAATTAAAACGTGACCTTCTTCTAATTATCATGTCCATTTCCTGAATGTCTCCGTTCTAAAAATGTGCAGGTTTTTCTAATGAGGGTGCATACAAAGCAGAAAAAAATTAAAATTATTTCCCTTGACATGAGCGCAAGCTGTTTTTGCAGGGGGTGTAGGATGGAATCACGTGTTCTTAATCGTTTTAAATGTGAAGCTGTCAAAGTCCTCTTTTAGCAGAACTTCCTGAATTGGTTTCTGAACAGAACCGAAGTTTGGCTTTTAAATTCACACGAAGGATGTGTGTGCTTTCTTGCCCCACTTCAGAAACAGCAAAAACATGTCAAGCCGTCAAATCTAGCTAGCAAAAGTTTAGAAAGGTGCAAGAGTTCAGAGATTTATGCCTAGGGGTTGAGTAAAAGCGTATTGCACACGTTTTGCAAACTACCAATATGCACTGGTTTGGTATTTTAGTTCAGCCAGTAGTTACAGTGGGGGGGGATAGAAGAGGCACCTTGTTTTATTCTGGGACGATTTTTTGGCTGAGGTCCTACTCAGTTCAGAATCATATAGCTAGAAGGAACCAGAGGTCACCCAGTATCCCATTCTGCCTCACAGTGCAAAAGAAGCAGAGAACAGCTGGATGGAAGAAAAGGGCTTACAGAGCAAATGTAAAGACTCAGATGACTCTCCAGGTACTGGGATTTTTAGAAGGTTCAAACAAAACACTGTACCTCTTCTGTTGCAGGCTTTTTTGCTAGCTGCGTCGAAATCAAGGGTCTTAACCTGAACGGAAGAAGAATTCAAAATGTTAGACCCTGTGTGTGAAACAGAAAGGAAAAGGTTGAGCAAGTCTATCTAGAAAATGTTAAACAACCAGTTGAACTGGCACCCTTCCTGCTACAAAATGAAAAACAAAGATCCCACGGAAAAGCGTCTGACGAGAATTAGGAGAAAGATCAGCCAGTAACAGCTCAGTTAACAAACCACCGCCTAATAATAAATTCACATCAGGTCACTCTGCACCAACAATAAAAACCTTACAGGATAAGGGTTATCCCGCATGATTCTCTATATATTTGGGTTTTCGGTGACCCATTTTGGGCTCTTCATCTTTTCCTAAGCTGCTTGAGACTTTGTTGTAGTAAGTCAAATAAATAAACAAGAAAGACCTGGCAGAGTTGCAAGAAAGTTCACCTGAGAGCAACATTAAGATTCCTGAAGCCCTGGAGAGTAATACTCCGAGGGCAGCTTGCTATGGGAACAAGGAGTGGCATTATACAGAAGCAACAGCCAGCCTGTCTTGCATGGCATTCCATTTCTGGCGTAATACCGAGGACCCAGAGGAGGTTCAATTTACTACCTATCTTCTGAACTGGCCCAATAAGTAGTTGCAAAGGCACACTTTGAAGCATATCTCCTGCTCCTTTGGCTGCTTTAAAATGTGTTCCAAAACACTTTATCTCATTTAAAATTGAATTTATTATACTTTTTGCTAAGCATTTGTCTTCAGGCTGCAAATATGTGAAGGGCTGATTGTGCAGAAGGTTATTACAGCGGTATTTTCTATGTATATAATTACAGTAAGCTACCCTAAGACTACAAGGAAGGGAACAAAATGCATTAAAAATAATCATTAAAAAAGTCAGAGGAATCTGTTTTATCCAGTTTTCTCTGTTCTTCAGATTCACGGTGTCAGTGTACACCAATGAACAGCATCCAAAATGTTACGGCCGCTCAAACAAACAATGGCAAACCCTGCAATGCATTTCCCTCCCTTGGGCTGTGGGTGTTTTGCTTTTAAAACTCCAAATTCTGTTATCTGAATAAATGTGGTCTGCTTAGTTGCATAATTTAAATGGTTTCCAAGTAAATATGCACAGGATTTTCAAAATGTTTGGAAAGTTTTTGGAAATGTGCGAGGGTTAACCCAGGTCATGGAAAGCGAAAGAATGGAAATGTTGGTTAGATGGACTGTGCAGGGCACCTTCCCACTAAGCTATGGGAGACTTGTCGTTATAAGAAGCAGTAGCAGGAACATGGCCTAGCTGATTCCTAGTGACATTTAAAAACGTGAACCCATCAGTCGGACAGGGGCAGAACCACTGGAAAACGATACCCCCCAACAAACCCAACAAATCCACTGTGAGTTTCCCGTGAACCGCCCTGAGATCTTATGATGAAGGGTGGTTTATAAATCTAATACAGTGGTATCTCGGGTTACATACACTTCAGGTTACAGACTCTGCTAACCCAGAAACAGTGCTTCAGGTTAAGAACTTTGCTTCAGGATGAGAACAGAAATTGTGCTCCGGCGGTGCAGCAGCAGGAGGAGGCCCCATTAGTTAAAATGGTGCTTCAGGTTAAGAACAGTTCCAGGTTAAGAACGGACCTCCGGAACGAATTAAGTACTTAACCCGAGGTACCACTGTAAACAATAAATAAAATAAAATAAATACTGCTGTGAGATCTAACCTTTGAGAAATCTAATTCCCTTCTAAAGTCATATTCCCTGCCAAGATCCTGATAAAAATTGTACACCAGAGCCACCAAAGCAGTCTGGTCCCCTTCCTCTATTGATATTTCAAGAAAAGATGATACAGTGGTACCTTGGGTTAAGAACTTAATTTGTTCCGAAAGTCCATTCTTAACCTAAAACTGTTCTTAACCTGAGGTACCACTTTAGCTAATGGGGCCTCCCTCTGCTGCCACCGCACGATTTCTGTTCTCATTCTGCAGCAAAGTTCTTAACCTGAGGTACTATTTACGGTGGTACCTCGGGTTAAAGACACTTCTGGTTACAGACGCTTCAGATTACAGACTCCACTAACCCGGAAATAGTACCTCGGGTTAAGAACTTTGCTTCAGGATGAGAACAGAAATCACGCGGCGGCAGTGGGAGGCCCCATTAGCTAAAGTGATACCTCAGGTTAAGAACAGTTTCAGGTTAAGAATGGACCTCCAGAACGAATTAAGTTCTTAACCCGAGGTACCACTGTACTGTTAAAACTTGCCCCCTTAATACAAAGCTGAGGTGACTAACGTAAGTCTGCCTGCGCCCCGGTCAAAACTCAGTTAACAAATCCTTCTCCATGGTCTTGTAACAAATCCCTCCCCACTGTTAAACAGTTCCCCATTAAGGCTATTCATGATACCCCTTAAGCCAGCTCCAGTCTGAACTGGGCTCTAGACCCCGGTTCAAGGGGAGCCCTACCCTATCAGGGATGCGGGTGGCGCTGTAGTCTAAACCACTGAGCCTCTTGGGCTTGCCGATCAGAAGGTCGGTGGTTCAAATCCATATGACGGGGTGAGCTCCCATTGTTCTGTCCCAGCTCCTGCCAACCTAGCAGTTCCAAAGCACGCCAGTGCAAGTAGATAAATAGGTACCATTGCAGTGGGAAGGTAAACGGTTTTCTGTGCACTTTGGTTTCTGTCGTGGTGTTCCCTTGTGCCAGAAGCAGTTTAGTCATGCTGGCCACATGACCCAGAAAGCTGTCTGTGGACAAACGCCGGCTCCCTCGGCCCGAAAAGCGAGATGAGTGCCGCAACCCCAGAGTCGCCTTTGACTGGACTTAACCATCCAGGGGTCCTTTACCTTTTCCCCACCAGGGAGGGGCTTCTCTTCCACACCCACCCTTAGTTAAGCATCGTAAGTGGGGTGCCAGTTTGCTTAACTGCAGTTCACACAGGACTTTAGGGAGCAAAGTTACGGCCTACCAAGAGGTAAGTGCAGCATAGACAGCTAGGGGGTGATTTTAATGGATAATCACTTAGTTGCATCTTCACATCATTAAGCATCAGTGCAGAAGACATTAAAGGTCTCCTTTTTTAAAAAAAAGAGACAAGAATGGTGGTGATTATACTGATTAGCCACTGCAACCGGAATGTGCTGGCATCATAGGAGAAACCACACTTCCCAACGATACCCTGAAGACATCCTCGCCTCCCAATTAGGAACAAGCTGTTGAAGAAGTCCCCAGGGAAACCAGAATCTGTTGACATTTGTTTTACAGACGAGGAGGGTTTATATGCACCCTGAAAGTAGTTAGGCTCCGCTGCAGTACAGAGAATATTCCACTTTCCTTTTAAGTAAAATGGTGCAATAATTGGCATTCCCTTCCCTTCCAACCCAACTACCGAAATTTATAAGGAACTGTGGTGTGAGCAGATTACTGACCTTCACAAATAACTGGTTAGATCCATTTTTAAATTTCCACCCAAGGATGTTGTTCCCCACCTCTTGGGGAATCTTGCAATAGCTTGCAAGTCAATAAAAAGATAAACTACAGTGCAAAAAGGATAAAATATTAAGAGAAACCTAAGAAAAGCTTAAACAAATCCAAGAACACACATAGCAACAGCCAGTAATAAAGCATTTTAATAGAAAATTAAGAGAGAGCCAACCACCTTCTCTGCTTGCACAACCTGCAATCATTTCCTAACTTCTCAATGAACTGGAAGGTAAAATGTCCAGCGACCTGTTTTCCCTAGTGACCAACCAGGTGGTGATGGGAAACCCAAAACGAAGATAGCCCTTTCCTGCTCATGTTTGCTTCTTCAGACGCAGAAGCTGTCTGCTTCAGTCCACAGCTGGGAGCTGGATGGAGTAACAGTCTGATGCAGTTTAAGGTTGCTTTCTGCTTTCCCAGAAACTGTATTTAGTGGCATGCAGCCTCTGTCCCCCAGACTAACAGTCATCAGCAGCCATATCCTCAATGAATTTATCCAACCTTCTTTTCAAGTGGTCCAGCTTGGTGGCAATCACTACATCTCAAGGTAGCAAATCCCACAGTTTACCATAGCTGTCAACGTTTCCCTTTTTTAAAGGAAAATTCCCTTATTCCGAATAGGATTTCTCGCAAGAAAAGGGATAAGTTTACAGCTCTGCAGTTTACCTACACTCTATGTGAATACATTCTCCTTTTGTCTTTCCGGAACACTCCAGTGTTCACTTGGAGGACTCTGGAGTCCAGTATCTCTAGCCAGTGGCGTAGCGTGGGTTGTCAGCACCCGGGGCAAGGCAAGTAATTTGCGCCCCCTAACCCATGGATTTGCACCCCCTAACCCGTGGATTTGCGCCCCCTAACCCTAACCCCCAGATGTTGCGCCCGGTGCAGCCGGCCCCCCCTGCACCCCCACGCTACGCCACTGTCTCTAGCATCTAGTTCTCCCTATCCATTATCTGCAAAACCTTGCATCGTTTTATAAATCTGCCATGCCCCCTGCTTGTCTTCTCTCCAAAACGGTACTAATCTCCAGATGATGAAGGGTTTCATAATGGAGAAGCTAGGATTGGTGGCTGGTTGTAAGAAGGCAGTCTGAGTTCTGTGGAGCACAGCCCCATTCGTCCTTATGGACCCACAGCCTTCCGCTGCCTCCAGCCTCTTGATTCTTCTCATTTTCCTTTTGTCCCTCCTGGCCAAACTGACTTCCCTCTGAAGGCTCTTCCACAAAGAGGGGATCACAACAGAAAAACCCTGCTCACTGCAGCCTCCCAAGGCCACGGCAACAAAAGCAAGACCTCTGTGGCAGATTTCAGAGCATGCAGGGTGGAGAATGCCACATAACCTATGGGACCGCCTCTCCTGGTATGCCCCGCGGAGGACCTTAAGGTCCACAAATGACAACATTTTGAAGGTCCCAAGTCACAAGGTGGTTAGATTGGTCTCAACTAGGGCCAGGGCCTTTTCAGTACTGGCCCCAACTTGGTGGAACGCTCTGTCACAAGAGACTAGGGCCCTGCAGGACTTGATATCTTTCCACAGGGCCTGCAAGACAGAGCTGTTCTGCCTGGCTTTTGGTTTGGACTCAGTCTGACCCTTATGTTTCCTTCCCCTTATGGTTTTGACTAAACGGCCTCGGTCCAGTATACCTGAAGGAGCGTCTCCACCCCCATCATTCTGCCCGGACGCTGAGGTCCAGCGCCGAGGGCCTTCTGGCGGTTCCCTCATTGCGAGAAGCAAAGCTACAGGGAACCAGGCAGAGGGCCTTCTCGGTAGTGGCGCCCACCCTGTGGAACGCCCTTCCAGCAGATGTCAAAGCGATAAACAACTACCAGACATTCAGAAGACATCTTAAGGCAGCCCTGTTCAGGGAAGTTTTTAACGTGTGATTTTACTGTATTTTTGGTTTTTATGGAAGCCGCCCAGAGTGGCTGGGAAGGCCCAGCCAGATGGGCGGGATATAAATAATAAATTATTATTATTATTATTATTATTATTATTATTATTATTATTATTATTTTAAAATGAGGCTGCATTTTAAATTGCATTTTAACCTGTATTTTAAATTTCTTTTTCTTTTTCTTTTTTCTTTTCCTTATTATGTTTTTACTGAAATTTTATTGGTGCTAGCCGCTCTGAGCCTGGCTCTGGCCGGGGGAGGGCGGGCTATAAATAAAAATTATTATTATTATTATTATTACATCAAGAGACCTGGGCAGCAAACCTGGAGCACCAACAATAATTTCACCAATGTATTTCCCTCTAAGGCATTACACACCATACTGCTTCTCCTCTTCCTACCCCTCCCTCTCTCTCCTTTTTAAGAGGAGGAAAATAGTTTATGCCTTTTGGCCGATCACATTCTCCATAGGGAGCAATTCTCCCTTTTACTGTACATGATGTACAGAAAAGTTTTCACAGTGCTGGGTATTCTTGCTGGCGCTTTTTTTTTTTTAATACTGCAAATGCCCTGACCTCCTTACAAGAAAGCAGCCTTCTGCCATCCCAGCCATATGGAATCGTAAATGGCTGGCTGCCATGGCTACAAATATTGGCTCCTTCTGCTGTCTCGTTTAACCAGCGAGGGCTCAGTTACCGAGAGATATGCCATCATTGGGGGGGAAGGGGGGGAAAAAGCTGTTTTCTAGGCTGAGGTAGAAGCAGACACTGCTCTTCAAGCTCAAAGAACCCCTGAAAAGAAGAGCCCAGGTCTTTTATTCCAACTTTGCAACAGACGTGTCTTGCCGCAGTTGGCACAAACCACATATGTTTCTTTCATTTTTGAGATTTATTATTATTATTATTATTATTATTATTATTATTATTATTATTGGGAAGGGCAAAGAGGAGGCTAATAAAATTGGGTAGATTCAGAACAGACAAAAGGGGAGCAAGTTTATGGAATTTGCTGCCGCAAAATGTGGTAATGAGCACTAGCCTAGGTGGCTTTGAAAAGAGAATATATAAGTCCACGAAGGATAGGTCAGTCCAATGGCTAACAGCTATGACATTAATAATATATAGTAATAATTTATTATTTCTACCCCATCCATTTGTCTGGGTTTCTCCAGCCACTCTGGCCGGTCCCAACAGAATATTAAAAATACGACAAAACATCAAACGTTAAAAACTTCCCTAAACAGGTGACAAGTTTGAAGTGCAGCATGGAGGGGTCCTGTACTGTGTTCCAGACAACTCACCTCTTCCAGGATACTCTATTACAGTGGTTCCCCCAACTCCCCTTCTGAACCACTTGTAAACTGCTGAGGTTCTTGGTGAACTACTTAAATGGTTTTTCTTCCTGTTGCAGTAATTCTAATGAGGAGTGCTAGGTGCTGTATGGTTTTCAATTCTATTTTTACAGTCATGCTGTGGACCACTTAGGTGGCAGTCATCTGCGGACCACAGTTTGGGAACCTCTCGCTCTATTACGGTTCTCTTCCCCTCAATCCCGATGATGAGGGCTATTTTAGAAGCCCCGTGTTCCTAAGCAGTTGGCAGAGATCAGCATGGGAGAGCATTCCTGCTTGTGAGCATCTCAAACGCATCTAGCTTGCTGTCCATTCTGGTAAGGAGAAAGCTAGTCCAGCTGGACCTTTGTTCTGGTCCAACAGGCTTCTTCTTGCAAAGGGTCTTTATTCCAGAGGAGATGCCTTGCAAAATTTACTGTTGCTGTATGCTATATTTTATTGCACTTTCCCCCACATCGGAGTTCTTGCAGGACGCGCCACTGTCTTGTACTAAATTGAAATACTTCTGGTTATTATTCATGGCTAATGAGCACATCCTAAGCACTGGAAGCCCCACAGCTCAATTAGACCTAAATCCTAGTCAGTGTCCTTACAATTTATGCATGCACATCCACCCACACTGGGCCCACACTGGGGGAGGGGGTGTATCAACAGTGCTCCAGAAGAAATGATGTGAGTTGATAAAATAACCGATTGCCAAAAATAAAGGCCCAGAAAATAGGAAAATCAACTAATAAGTTTTTTTTGTTGTTGTTTTTAAAGTTGATTAACCAACTACCTGTTGTCTAGCAGAATTAACTCACATTGGGATAACACCAAAACCACAGGTCAAATGCTGAATGTAGTGAACAATAACTTAGTAATGAAATGCAAAAGGCTGCATTGTGATTTCAAACTGCAATAAAACAATGGAACCAAAACAGCTTCAAAATGGAGGTGAGCACATCCCTAAGTCACAGTCCCACTGTTGAAAATTTGCCCCATACCAAATTAATCAATCTACAACTGTTGATCAGTCTACATTTAAACTGCTTAGAGCTTTGAAATGAGTCGGTTTAAATAAAAAAACCATCCCCACCCCCAAAGCAATAAATTGGTTGAACCAGCTTGAAAGCTATCTAACTAGCACCCCATCCAATGAACTATTTAACACTGAGAGCTGACAAAAGCTGACATTCTCCTGACAAAATGTGATTGGGACGAAATGTGTCACTGTGTCTGCTCACCGCTGAATCTGCTTAGCTCATGTTCTGTCTTCAATTGAGCTGTAGAAGATAACATCTAAGTTTGTCCTCTAGCTTAACAACTTAAAAGAAGATTCGATATAATAGATTCTGACAGGGCTGAAGCGCACATAAATTGAATTGCCAAAGTGAACAAACACGGAGGGTAAGAAACAGCAACAGGCAGGCTGCGGTAAACAGCTGCTTTTATTTGCTTTCATTCTATAAGTGAAAATTAGACCATGCAGACACCCTGGGAGCGACCATGATATGAAAGTTAAATTAAGATGCTCCATTTTGCAATAGAGCAAAAGGGGGATGGAGCAAGGGAGAATCGTGTTAGCCACCCTGATCCCCTTGGATGTGAATGAAGGGAAAGAGAAAAAAATTCTTTTGAAATTTCATTCTGCTACACAGGGTGGGAAGCCCATCTGTTCAAACAAGCTCAAATGAGACTGGGGGACATAGTTCAACCTAAGGACCACATTCCCTTGTGGGGAACCTCCCAGTCTACATGCCAGTGATGGTGGAGCAATGGATGCAATTCTCACCCTTGTGGATGTTACATTGCAGCCATTGCAAAAGGGAGAGGTTACTCTACATGTGTCATGGATTGGTTGGAGGCACCAACCTGGGGACTCTCCAAGGAAAGAAGGCTCTGAGCCCAGGGATTGGTAGTGGGACAACAATGAGCAGTCAGAGGGAGAAGAGGGGAAAGACTGGGAGATGTCATAAGCTGAAGAGATAACAGGGCTCAGTGGGCTGGAAGTGCCTGGGCAGAGAGATGTCCAGAATAAGAGGCAGAAGCTGAAGTAGGAAAGGAGGGAGGCTAAGGGGCAGAGATGGGTTAGGCTGGTGAAAAAGCACAGGGGGTCTCCTGCTGCAACAAGCTCCCCTCCCCTCTGGTCTCCCAGAACCAGGAGAGGCATGAAGTGGGCAAAGCAAAGGCAAAGACACCAGTGTAGTCTCAGATTGTTGGGGAAAACCCTGGAGAGGAGGAGACCTAGGCAGCTGTGGGAAGGCAGATACCTTCAGTCTCCACAACTGCCTCACCGGGCCAAGATCTACCGAAGAAGAATTGCTGTGCTCATTGGGCATGGCGCTCCTGAGCCGATCCTGTTTCTTCTAATGAAGAGTTAGCTTCACTTACTCTGGGTGATTTATTGGTGGTTCGCTCCTGACAACATGCATATCTTCATCCAGGCAAGGAAAATACATTATCACAGTTGAAGGACACATTCCAAACAGGCAAAAACAGCTGCAGAGGGTGTAGAACTAGGTTGGTGAAGGGCAAGCCCTGGAGAAGAGAAATGGTCTAGACTCTGGGGAGGTTCCCAGGGGCCAGACTGAGAGGCCTGGAGGACTGCATTTAGCCCCAGGCCTGGGTTTTAAACATAGGTATGTGGCAAATATGTATAAGATGGAAGTGGGAGGAATTTTTTTAGAGCCAGCTTTTTTAAAAACAAAGGGAGGGCATGGAAAGGTAAGGGAGTGGCATAGCAAGGGTTCAGCTCCCCACACTAATAATAATAATAATAATAATAATAACAACAATAACAATAATAATTTATTATTTGTTCCCCAGCCACTCTGGGCGGCTTCCATAGAAACCAAAAATACACTAAAATATCACACAGTAAAAACTTCCCTGAACAGGGCTGCCTTAAGATGTCTTCTGAATGTCAGGTAGTTGTTTATCGCTTTGACATCTGATGGGAGGGTGTTCCACAGGGCGGATGCCACTACCGAGAAGGCCCTCTACAGGGATTGTAATTATCCAAAGGTGATGCAAGATTCATTGCAAGCATTTCTTCTCTTGAAAGCACTTCGATGGCATAGCCATAATCCCCCCCCAACTCTATCAGATAACATTAAAAACCTCTTGCTGGCAAACACACAAAAACACAGAACAGGGGAGTGGGTAGTTTTTAAACAGTAACTGTGAAGTAAAAGAAATGGTTGAAAAAGATATTTCTACCTGCATGTGGTATGCAGCACATTAAAAGAAAAATACCCGCAACCATCTGGAAATCAACAGAACTTGGACTTTGTTTTGAGATTATCTTTCACTCGTACCTAATTATAAGCCACAAATCATTCCTTCTTGTTTGCAATTTATAGCATCCGATTAAGGCAAATCGCTTATTTAAAAAGCAAACATTTCTCTAAAATTCCTGGCTAAAGCCATTTAATCAGACAGCTTCAAAGTGCCGCCCTGGAAAGATTGCCCACCCTCCACAAAGGGTTGGAGAGGGAGAAAAAGCACATACACCCGCTTTAACACATACAGTACTGTTCTGTGAAAGATACACAGAATCAAAGGAAATGTCAACAAATATTTTTAAAGTATGTTGTTCCTGAAGTATACAGTCACCGAAAAGCATAATGAATCCTAACTCCTTTCCCAAATCAAGTCTCTGGGAAATAATCAGGCTTTGGCACAAGCAGAACGAGAGAGTTATCAGCAGGAAAACTCTGAAGTTATCTTCAAATATCTGAAGGGTGTCACATGGAAGATGGAGCGAGCTCGTTTTCTGCTGCTCCAGAGGGACCCGAACCAATGGACTGAAATTACAAGAAAGGACATTCTAACTAAACATTAGGAAGAACATTCTGACGGGAAGAGCTGCTCGACAGTGGAAAGAAATTCCTCAGAGGGAGATGGACTCGTCTTCACTGGAAGGTTCTAAGCAGCAGTTGCATGGGCACCTGTCATGGATTCTATACCTGCAATTTCTGCATTGCAGAGGATTGGACTAGGTCAGGCATGTCAAACAGGTCAATCGTGATCTACCAGTCAGTCGCGGGACGTCCGTGGTCAATCTCCCCAAAAAAGAAAAGCTCAACAACTCTGCCTCCCTAAGAAAAAATCTCAACAACGTTGGTCAATCCAAGGGGTAGATCACTGCCAATTTTTTTAGTGGGAGTAGATTGCAGTCTCTTGGAAGTTGGAGATGCCTAGACTAGACTAAAAAGCAGAGACATCACCTTGCCAACAAAGGTCCGTATAGTTAAAGCCATGGTTTTCCCAGTAGTGATGTATGGAAGTGAGAGCTGGACCATAAAGAAGGCTGATCGCCAAAGAACTGATGCTTTTGAATTATGGTGCTGGACGAGACTCTTGAGAGCCCCATGGACTGCAAGAAGACCCAAACTATCCATTCTGAAGGAAATCAGTCCTGAGTGCTCACTGGAAGGACAGATCGTGAAGCTGAGGCTCCAATACTTTGGCCACCTCATGAGAAGACTCCCTGGAAAAGACCCTGATGTTGGAAAAGATGGAGGGCACAAGGAGAAGGGGACGACAGAGGACGAGATGGTTGGACAGTGTTCTTGAAGCTACCAGCATGAGTTTGACCAAACTGTGGGAGGCAGTGGAAGACAGGAGTGCCTGGCGTGCTCTGGTCCATGGGGTCATGAAGAGTCGGACACAACTAAACGACTAAACAACAAGATTAGGTGAACCTTGGGGGTTCCTTCCAACTCTACAGTTCTTTAAAAAAAAAAAAAGCCTTTAAGAAGCACCTTAGATTTAGCAGCAAGGATGCCTGCTGAGTCGCCAATATTTGGATTTCTGAGTGGGTGCCATTAAGTGTCTTCAGTGTCCCCCAGAACAGTGACATACACAGGAGGCAAGGAGAGAGAAATAGTGTTTCCACACCCACTTTACTTTTCTAAGGGATCTGGGTAAGAGTAGTATCCAGAATTGATCAAAGCTTGAAAAATGCATAGTGCTGAAAGGTTGCCTTTTCAAGGGAGAAAAAGGCAACCACCTTCACAACCTCCTGGCCATGGCTTTGTGGGCACTAGGGGAAGTCCTCAAAGGCACCACTGTGCCCACTGGCACCATGTTGTCAACTCCTGCATTACAGTTTTATAAGTACCCATGATGATAATACAGGGAAGTTCTTAAATGCTTGAATCATAGAATCATAGAATCATACAGTTGGAAGAGACCATAAGGGCCATCGAGTCCAACCCCCTGCCAAGCAGGAAACACCATCAGAGCACTCCTGACATATGGTTGTCAAGCCTCTGCTTAAAGACCTCCACAGAAGGAGACTCCACCACACTCCTTGGCAGCAAATTCCACTGTTGAACAGCTCTTACTGTCAGGAAGTTCTTCCTAATGTTTAGGTGGAATCTTTTTTGTTGTAGTTTGGAACCATTGCTCCGTGTCCGCTTCTCTGGAGCAGCAGAAAACAACCTTTCTCCCTCCTCTATGTGACATCCTTTTATATATTTGAACATGGCTATCATATCACCCCTTAACCTCCTCTTCTCCAGGCTAAACATGCCCAGCTCCCTTAGCCGTTCCTCATAAGGCATCGTTTCCAGGCCTTTGACCATTTTGGTTGCTCTCCTCTGGACACGTTCATTTGTCAGTGTCCTTCTTGAACTGTGGTGCTCAGAACTGGACACAGTACTCCAGGTGAGGTCTGACCAGAGCAGAATACAGTGGCACTATTACTTCCCTTGATCTAGATGCTATACTCCTATTGATGCAGGCCAGAATTGCATTGGCTTTTTTAGCTGCCGCGTCACACTGTTGATGTTTTATTGTGTTTCTAATGCTTTGCTGGGAGCCGCCCAGGGTGGCTGGGGCAACCCAGTCCGATGGGTGGCATATAAATTATTATTATTATTAATATTATAAAGATGCCCTTGGACTTTAGAAGAAACACAACAACAAATAAATGTTACTCAAACCTCTCCTTAAAAGCTTGCTGAAGTTTCATGAAGGTGGTTTCATGCTGAGTCACTAACGCATTCAAATGGTCTACAAACAACAATTATCTGCAATTAGCACACAGACTGGAGACTCAGTCCTGGAATAGCATTGTACTTTCAAGGTAGATTGGGTCATCCAGTATAATTGAATTTATCTGCTCCACGGTGCCAGGGTACACTTAAATGAAGAAAGGAAGAAAAACTCTGCCAACATACAACAGGGCTGGCTCCAGAAAACTGACTGTTCAAGCATATGCAGAATGTGACCCTGGTATCTTTACTGGAGTAAAAGGTAAAGGTAAAGGTACCCCTGCCCGTACGGGCCAGTCTTGACAGACTCTGGGGTTGGTGCGCCCATCTCACTCAAGAGGCCGGGGGCCAGCGCTGTCCGGAGACACTTCCGGGTCACGTGGCCAGCGTGACAAAGCTGCATCTGGCGAGCCAGCGCAGCACACGGAAACGCCGTTTACCTTCCCGCCAGTAAGCGGTCCCTATTTATCTACTTGCACCCGGGGGTGCTTTCGAACTGCTAGGTTGGCAGGCGCTGGGACCGAGCAGCGGGAGCGCACCCCGCCGCGGGGATTCGAACCGCCGACCTTTCGATCGGCAAGCCCTACGCGCTGAGGTTTTTACCCACAGCGCCACCCGCGTCCCCTTTACTGGAGTACCAGGGGCTTAATTTTGGGACAGCATGTTTTATCACTGCTCCTCACTTCTCCCCACACACCACACACACAAGACAATGCCTGGATTACTTGTGCGGTTGGGACCAGCCTATCCAACACAGGTTTATCCACTCATTTCTGCACAAAGTTCACTCTTCACCTCAATGTAAGGTGGCCTTTGTGTCTTGACTAATTTGTCTTTCAATTTGGTGCAAATTCATCAGCTATCAAGCTTATTTACTCCTACTAGGGATGCGGGTGGCGCTGTGGTCTAAACCACTGAGCCTCTTGGACTTGCTGTCTCATAGGGCTGGGAGGTGAAATCCACTTCAAATTGTGAAGCATCCAGTTTGAGCCCAGCAATTCCTCAATACATTACTGGATGTAGCTATGTGCCCAATTCTACTTTGACCCATACCCTGATCTGGAGTCATGCTAACAACACAATTCTGTGCTTGCTTGGAAATAAGTGCCACTGAGTTTAATAGGCTCTACTCCCAAGTAAATGGATACAGGATTGCAGTCGTAAGTGATGTGAAGGATGCTGTTTTTTATATCTAACACTTTTCATATCTATTTCACTGGGAAATATGGTGTCAACGTAGGAAATGACTATCTTTACTTTGAAATACACTGCCAAGTAGCCTAAGGCATTATTAGGCCAGCACCGAGGGCCTTCTGACGGTTCCCTCACTGTGAGAAGCCAAGTTACAGGGAACCAGGCAGAGGGCCTTCTTGGTAGTGGTGCCTGCCCTGTGGAATGCCCTCCCACCAGATGTCAAAGGAAAAAAACAATTACCATATGTTTAAGAGACATCTGAAGGCAGCCCTGTTTAGGGAAGCTTTTAATATCTGAAGGACTGTTGTATTTTAATATTTTGTTGGAAGCTGCCCAGAGTGCCTGGGGAAACCCAGCCAGATGGGCAGGGTATAAATAACAACAACAACAACAACAACAACAACAACAACAACAACAAAAATAATAATAATTAACAGTGTATCATAAGTTTTGCGAGAGACATACAAAGTATTTTGGGTTCTCCTCCTCAGGAGTTGCATATTAAAACAAAAACAAAATAAAATGCTGGGGGTGAGATAATTACAGTGGTACCTCGGGTTACAGATGCTTCAGGTTACAGATTCTGCTAACCCAGATATAGTTCCTTGAGTTAGGAACTTTGCTTCAGGATGAGAACAGAAATCGTGCGCCGATGGCACAGTGGCAGCGGGTGGCCCCATTAACTAAAGTGGTCTTCGGGTTAAGAACGGACCTCCAGAACGAATTAAGTTCTTAACCCGAGGTACCACTGTATGCCAAACTAAAGTTTTAGCACATATCTCTTATTCAGCGTAACTCACAGTGTCTTGTTTGTGTGAGAAACAGAATGATTAAGTACAGTTGAAAATGAATGAGGCACGAGGGAGAGCCTATCAGGGTGGATTGATTTAAATCAGCCAGAAAAAAAACATTTTAAATCAAGTTTTCCATTGCAACCTCTTCACATATTTCCTAAACAGTGCAAATTTGATCATTAAATCATGTTTATCTGCAACTAAACAAAGTATGATTTACATTAACCAGGGCTTGCATCTCACTGCGTCAATGCATATATTTTGCCATAGAATCCTAGAATTGCAGAGTTGGAAGAAACCACAAGGATCATCTAGTCCAACCCTCTGCCTGCAATGCAGGAATCTTTTGCCCAACATGGGGCTTAAACCCACAACCCTGAGATTATTTTCTCCTAGAAAAGGAAATGGCTTTAAAATATTAATAGATCAGCTGAATTCTGGAATCTCACAAAAACTTAGTAAAAAGGTCCATGGAGAACAGGTAGAAGCAAAGTCTGTGACTTAATGGGCAACCTACAGCAGATTATTTTCTTGAGATGAAAATCAAATGCTTATTTTTGGCAGGTAGGGTGTAATCATATTTGAGAAATGATCAAGCCTTCTTTAATTCAATGCATCTGGTGGAGGCATTGATTTAATTTAGAGATTAACTGTAGGCCCAACATGCTTAAATTAAATTTATTTAACACTGACCTAGTTGCAGTATTTGCAATTTATTTATTTTTAATCTAATTTATTTATTTTTTAAAGTTTTATTTTTCTTAAGTCAAATTCAATTTATCCACAATCCTCCTAAAGAAAATATTACTGTAGCTGAGATGGGGAGGGGGAACCCTCTCAATTTGTGAACTCTTAGATACAGTGTATATAAATAACCTTAAGGGTGTGGAAACAAGATATTTCATTGGTCTTCACACCACTAAAATTCTGCGTCCAGCTTTGCTCTCTCCTTGCTGCCATCAGCATTTAGTGTTCATTTATAGTTGGGGATAAGCGAGATGATTCTAAAAACAAAAGTAGGATAGGCAATCCATCTTAACCTGATCCCAGCCAAACCTTGCATTTCAGCAGAAGAATTCAGCTTGCCAGATGTCTGGATGCGGCAGAAAAAATGGCTCTCTGGAACATGGAGATGTAGAATCAGAAAACATTTCAGCCAGGTTTGTAAATAAAGCCTCATTTTTCTATATGAGTTATGATAGGTGTTTTTTTTTAAAAAAAAAAACCTCCGCCCAAGCTTTAGCTGTAAAGTAAATATATTAAATTAATATTCATTGGGGTTGTTTGATTTTTTTTGGGGGGGGAGGAATGCTAGTTTATAGAATCCTAGAACTGTATACACCTTTAGGCAAAAGGCAAAAACGTTCATTTTTTACCAGCCCTTTGGTTGATTTGATTGGCCATTTTAAAATGTGGGGGTTTTTTGAAAGGGGGATTATTGGGTTGTTGTTTTTATTTTGATTATATATTTTGTGGTTTTATATTTTGATTTTGTTCTGTGAACCGCCCTGAGACCTCCGTATATAGGGCGGTATATAAATTCAAATAATAATAATAGTTGGAAGGGACCCTAAGGGTTATCTAATCCAACCCTCTACAATGCAGGAATCTTAGCTAAAGCATCCTTGGCTGATAGCCAAACACCATTCAATGAGGTAGGAAAGAAACCAAATTTAGCAAAGTAAGGGGGTGTCTGTGATGTTACATGGTTTGCTTTCCTTAGGCTTAGTTTCACTGTAATGTCCAGTTTGTACACACCACTACGCCTGATCATAGCTTAGTGTGAATACGCAGGCTACCAGAAAGGAGATTGCAGTTGCTTTGCTACTGAGATAAGTTACACTATGGTTTGGGCTTAGTGTGTCATCCAAAACTGAGCTTGTGATTTGCCTCCTAGGGAGTGGTATAACTTGTGGAGAGGGGAGGGTGTGTGGATGTCTTGAGGGCCAGATAGACAGACATATGTTGGACAACATATGGGCCCCAGACCTGAGGTTCACACCTCCGCCACATGTTCACATGTCTGTCCTAAGCTGTGGTTAGGCTTTGTGAACCAGGTCTAGGATCCTAACCATGATTATGGGGGAACAACCGTGGTTAGCACTAACCATGGTTAAGCATCATGTCTGCCACAGTTTGTTTATTTTCTAGGCCTTGTTTCTTCTTGGGTAGTGTCAACAGCTTGACAAAAAGTTTGTCAAAGTTGTGAGGAAGCCTTTTAGAGACCTTGATATAAGCTGTAACAAAAATGCTAAGTGCCTCAAGAAAAACTTTCCACTTCCTTTTGAATTTCATAGTACTTATGCTAACTTCTTAGTTGTTGTTTTCCCCTCAAATATGCACCAGTAAGATTCCCAGGGCGGTTAAGCTGCTTCGACGTATCGAGCTATACTGTAAGATCAATAAAGATACCCTGCTGCATTTTTTATTCCGAACATGCAGCCAAGGAACACTCAAGTAAAACAAAAACTGTGCCGA
The DNA here is from genome assembly GCF_951804945.1 of Podarcis cretensis. Lineage (NCBI taxonomy): Eukaryota > Metazoa > Chordata > Lepidosauria > Squamata > Lacertidae > Podarcis > Podarcis cretensis. The sequence goes on along the minus strand of NC_137170.1, from coordinate 11,960,796 downwards.
AGACAATAAAGAAAGCTAATATTCCCAGATGATGGTACTTACTTCAAAAAGAGAGGGAGGCAAACAGCCTAATTGGGAGGCCACTTTTGTACATGCTTTCAATACACCCATCCCTGTTCAGACCAGAAGGATTCCTGTTGCACATAAATAGATGATTAAGCCAGGGCTGGAGCCCCAACTTCAAAGGTTGCTATTAATACATTTGACAATTTGCCTTTATAGAGAACACGAACCAAACAAAGCGCCAACAACTGCAGCACCATTAACGTCCCTTGGAATATGCCGCATTCTACTGAGCAAAGAAAATGTATTGATAGATTTGGCTTCTTCCTAAACTGAGTGCAACATTTGCAATTAGGTAAGCTGCTTCCTACAAAGCTTTGAAAGACTAAAAAAAAAAAGTCAGTTAATGGGGTGTTTGATGCACTTTCAGTTGTACAGCAACTTTTACACACAGGGAGTTTTGCACCAGTCGTGCTCCCTTGTCCAGCCAAACGGAGGGGGGCATCAGGCCCCCCAGCCTCCACATTTTCGATGGCAAAATACGAACTATTTTTTTCTTTAAAATATTTCATAGAATCGTAGGGCTGGAAGGGACCCTGAGGGTCATCTAGTCCAACCCCCTGCAAGGCAGGAATCCTGCCCACAGCCATCCTGCTCAAACCACCAACCTTCTGGTTAAGAGCCAGGTGCACTGGCCCACTGTGCCACAGGCTCACATTATATACAGGCTCACATTAAAATAACATCAAAGCAATGCAATAAAATAAAATACAAAACAACAATTCACTGTAGAATTAAGAACAATCCAAGCAATGTACCACGTGTGGGGGGACCAGCGGCCAGCTCCACTCTCATCCTCCCTCTTCTTGAGAGATGAAGATCACAGGATGAAAGAGGCAGCTGGTGTTAATTATCTGTTCAGCTTCTGAATGTTTATTCCTTGGCACAAGACAAATGGTTTGAAGTCCACTCTTAACCACGGGATCTTCATCTCTAAGGGACTGGGCAGATATTTGAACACCACCGTCGTGGTGAGATTACACCAACTAGTATCTAAGGTACTACTGCCCTTTTGGAGATTTCATATTTTAGTGCTCTCCTTAATTTTTATCCAGACACCTGAAAGCTTACTTCAACCAAAACAGACCACCCCTTACATTGAAATATTTCTTAATTTTTATGCAAGATCAGCACTGCAGCATCAGATTGTGGCCCAGGCAGATCCAACAGTAAGGCCAAGAGAATACCCGATTCCTTGAAGAGAACATTCCTGGAAATTTTAGATACAGTGGTGCCTCGCAAGACGAAATTAATCCGTTCCGTGAGGCTCTTCGTATAGCGGTTTTTTCGTCATGCGAAGCAAGCCCATTGACAGCTTAGTGGATTAGCGCTATTAGCGGTTTAGCGGCTTTTAGCGGATCAGCTGATAAGCAGCTTATCAGCGGATCAGCTGATAAGCGGCTTAGCGGCTTAGGAAAAGGGGGGGGGGAGGGAAAAACCCCAGCAGGAACTCGCAAGATATTTTCGTCTTGCGAAGCAAGCCCATAGGGAAATTCGTTTTGCAAAGCGCCTCCAAAACGGAAAACTCTTTCGTCTAGCGGGTTTTCCGTCTTGCGAGGCGTTCGTCTTGCGGGGCACCACTGTATTAACTCTTCCTATAAGTACATACTGGGTGCATGTCATGATTTGTTCCAATCAGAATGGAGGAGGATGTTTATAGGTCCCTTATAGAGCGTTATAGCATATATTTATGTATTTCTCTAAATTCTACTCAAAATGCATGGGCTACAAATTGTTTGAGTCAATTTATAGTTCTCTCTTTGTTTTGGTTAGTTTAAAATTTACTTCTCCGCACAATATGTGTACACAGTCGTATGTCCTGAAACCTGAACTCTTTGCACAGTTATAAAACTGAACAAACATGGTGTTGTTGCTTTTAAACAACGAACTCCTCTGATGGTCACTTATAGCTTCAAACTAAAATGACTCTGATGTCCCAACAATTAGCAATAGCCTATTGTGAAGCTGAGGCTCCAGTACTTTGGCCACCTCATGAGAAGAGAAGACTCCCTGGAGAAGACCCTGATGTTGGGAAAGATGGAGGGCACAAGGAGAAGGGGGCGACAGAGGACGAGATGGTTGGATAGTGTTTTCGAGGTTACCAGCATGAGTCTGACCAAGCTGCGGGGGGCAGTGGAGGACAGGAGTGCCTGGCGTTCTCTGGTCCATGGGGTCACGAAGAGTCGGACACGACTAAACGACTAAACAACAACAACAACATCCTAAAAAGCACTGATGGCCCTGGAGGGCCAAATCCCACCCTTCCCTTCCTCCACTGAAAAAGCTGCTCGCCAGCAACTTGCTATCCAACAGAGCAAGTTCTGCAACAGACTGTGATGCCGGGTAAAGTGATAATCCTATAAGATCATAGCCAAACACTACTGTGTCCACATCTGAGCCAGAAGAGCAGTGCTAAACTGAAAGCCTGATTCACCTAAAGGAAGATTTAACAAGTGCCATGGACAGTTCATCCCTCTTTGGCCAGTGCCATCCCTAATAGCCCCCGACTGCCGTTTGAACTAGCAAGTATCAGCATGGAAGCCAGCAGAAATAAGGAGGAGAATAAAATAATTGTATAACAGGTAAGGGAGACAGGGCAAAGGCAGTTAGAGACTGTGCCATGGGGCCAGCCCCACCCCCAACTTGGGAATTATGGTTGTCCTATCAAGCCAGCCCTCCGGTTTATGGCTGCTGTAGCTGAATGCCAGGTCGGCTTTGAGTAAGACCTCCCACATCCATGATCTGATTATGGATGTGGAGGTTGATCTTGCCACTGAAACCTGGTTGGGTGTGCAGGGTGGAGTTGGCCTCACCAAGCTGTGCCCACCAGGATACTAGGTGCAGCATCAGGACAAGCTTGAGGAGTGGGGAGGGGGACCCAGACCTTCCCTGAAAACATCATTGGAGACTCTTCTTCATATGTCTCCTCTGCTCTGGAGGGTATCAACAGGAAGAAGAAGAAGAAGAAGAAGAAGAAGAAGAAGAAGAAGAAGAAGAAGAAGAAGAAGAAGAAGAAGAAGAATAGTAGTAGTAGTAGTTTGAATTTGATATCCCGCCTTTCACTCCCTTTAAGGAGTCTCAAAGCGGCTAACATTCTCCTTTCCCTTCCTCCCCCACAACAAACACTCTGTGAGGTGAGTGGGGCTGAGAGACTTCAGAGAAGTGTGACTGGCCCAAGGTCACCCAGCAGCTGCATGTGGAGGAGCAGGGAAGCGAACCCGGTTCACCAGATTACGAGTCTACTGCTCTTAACCACTACACCACACTGGCTCTCCAGGAGAACAGGCCTTTTCTGCTGTAGCTCCCCACTTGTGGAATGCTCTCCCCAGGAAGGCTTGCCTGCTGCCTTCATTACATATTGTTAGGTGGCAGACAAAAATGGTTCTCTTTGCCAGTGGCCTTTTACACTGTGTGTTGGGCATATTGCTTTTGCCTGTTACTATGGTATGTATTTTATGTGTTTTTATATTGTAAACCGCCCTGTGATCTTCAAATGAAAGGCGGTATAGAGATTTAATTAAATCATCATCATCATGGGCAGTCTTTGGAAAACTCAGCTTGATAATGAAAAATATTCCCTTAGACTTGAAAGCGAAAGTGTTCAAAACGTGCATATTACCTTTGATATCTTATGGAGCGGAGAACTGGACAATAACACAAGAGAGACATGAACAGCCTTAGAATAACATAACATGCCACAGAATGTGCAATGTTAGCAATATCAATGGAAGATGGAAAAAATAATTGGATACAACAGAGATCGAAAGTTACAGCTGTAGTGGGAAAGGCCACAGAGTCAAAATGGACATCTGCAGGACATGCGGCAAGCAGGGATTCAGGCCAATCATGGAATAAGGAGTGTGGGTATGGAGACTCTACAATTTCAAAAGACCAAGGGACGACCACCTACGTGATGGGTGGAGAATTTCATGCTAACAGCAGGGCTTATGTGACTGCAAAAAGCAAACAACAGAACATGATGCAGAGAACTTGAAGAGGTGTGTATCCAAAGATGAATGTGAGTTGCTGCAGAAGGAGGCAGAGAAGGAGAACAAGGAGGAGAACCAGAAAATTCTGGGAAAGATCCGTACTTCACTGACAGAGCATCTGCCAGTGATTCAATCCCCAACATCTGCAGGTAGGGATGGAATGTCCTGTCTGAAACCCTGGAGAGCCACTGTGAAGACAATATTGAGCTAGAGTGAACAATGGTCTGGCTATGTATAAGTTTCTAACTGAAATAGATTTGATAGCACTTAAGGAATTAAAAAGGGAAAAGAGCCAGTAAAAACAATTTTACTTCTCTTTGGATGATCAGAGTAAATGAAGGATCCAGGGAAGCTTCTCCTCCACCCCACCCCCACAATCCATCTTTTCTTTTCTTATAAAAACACAGGAAAGTTTAATCCATAATCAAGTTATACATGATCCTCCTAACTCCTTGGTGGTGTCAGATATAATAAAAACATTACAAAGAGTGTGGGAACAGGGGAGGCACACAATTAGGAGTGCTGTTCTGGAGGTTTTTCCACCTCTGTCTCTCTGACAAAGTCCTACATTGTGCCCCAGGCACACCTTCCATACACAAAAATCACTCTCAGGGTATCATAGAGCGATGATCAAAATCCGAAGCACACTTCACCCGTCGGGAAATTTAATGACTTGGAGCAGTCTGAATTATTTGCAGGCTTGAGAGGGTATGTGTGTGTAAGAGAGGCAGAGAAGAGACAGCTTTGAGATTCTCTGTCTATGGAGACAAGAGAGCCAAAATAGACGTTACCTTGGCAAAAGCGTGATCCCAGCTCCACATTTGCACAGATCACGAGGAATGCAAGGGCAGCACTTAGGGTAGGATCTATGGGTGTCTCTCTGGCAAGGCTCACTTTTGGCTCCGGGGTGTCACTGGAAAAAAACTTGAAAATTGCAGGGAAGCACAAATTTTATTGCTATTGCTGCATCTGTTGTGGTTTTTATCTGCTCATCCGTCCCCTCTTCTGTTTTATGATTGTGTTTCTTGGCTTTCATTTAGATTACTGTACCCTGGGCCTGGTATAAAGGATGAGTTTAAAAATATTTAAAATCAATGCAAATTTGCAGGGAGAAGTGGTGGGTAGGAGAAGGGTTAAGGAAATAGTGGGTTAAGTGACACAGCTTCTGCCAACCTAGCAGTTCGAAAGCACACCAGTGCAGGTAGATAAACAGGTACCACTGTGGCGGGAAGGTAAACGGCATTTCCGTTCGCTCTGGCTTCTGTCATGGTGTTCCATTGTGCCCGTAGCGGTTTAGTCATGCTGGCCACATGACCCAGAAAGCTGTCTGTGGACAAATGCCAGCTCCCTCAACCTGAATGTTGCACCTCATAGTTCCCTTTGACCATCCAGGGGTCCTTTATCTTTAGTGACCCACTGCAAATACTCTCTCCAGATCCTACATTATAAGGGAAATGCATTGTAATGAAATAATGGAATCACCCAGAACAGCCTTCGCCAAGGTGGCACCCTTCCAATGTTTTAGATTACAACTCACATTAATTACAATGTCCATGCGAGTTAGGGCTGACGGAGTTGTAGTCCAAAACACGTGGAAGGCACTACCTTAGTGAAGGATGACCTAGTCCTAGAGAGTCATTTTTTGTTATGAACTCTCTGGGCTGTTTTCACAGAAGCTGCTTTTTCTTTGCTTTAGCCCCCCACCCCACCCCACTCCACATGAAATAATAATTCGAACCTACCTTACTTGGTTACTGTAAATACTAGAATTTATGTGTAGCACTTTGAATGCATGAAATCCTAAGCGTCACTGCAACCCAGAATTCTGAATAACTGATAATGGCCTTCATCTGATTATATGAGAAAAAAAATCTATTGTCTGAGATATTTGGTACATTTTGCATATATTTGTGATGGCGATGATGATTATACCACATATTTAGCTCTTAAAATTTCACATAAGCACACTTTCCGCATAATTAGTGAATTTTCTTTATATCTGAACTGTATCAAATGTTGTAATTTTTATTATTTTAATGTACACTGCTTTAGAGTGTGTTTTTTTGAAAAATACATTAAGCAGCACTTCAGATGTTAATTTTTTTATAAAAGCAAAATAAATAAGTGCCAGTGAATCTGGGTCTTACTTTCAATTTGTGTTGGCTGCAAGAAAGGTGGCCTGAAAAAAAGACAGGAAGGAAGAGGCATGGAGGGCGATGAAGGTTGAGATGATATATTTTAGTTGACCAATTTACTGGGGGAAATAGAAAAAAGGGTCAGCCGTCAGAAACAGGGCTCAGCAAAGGGCAAGAGACAATTCTCCTCTACAAAGGCAGCATTCACAGAATTTGTTGTTGCTGCTGCTGCTGCTGCTGTTAAAAGGAAAGATTATTGTTGTCTCAGTACCTGAAGCAAATCCCTCCTAGCAATAATAATAATAATAATAATAATAATGTTATTATTGATACCCCACCCATCTGGCTGGGTTTCCCCCAGCCACTCTGGGCGGCTCCCAACAGAATATTAAAAACACAATAAAACATCAAACATTAAAAACTTCCCTAAAGAGGGTTGCCTTCAGATGTCTTATAAAAGTGAGATAGTTGACAGGCTCCATAAAGGGCTGCTGCTGCTCAACAGAGAGGGCTCTTTTTTAATATTGTTTTTATCAAGGTCATTTTAAATTGTTATTGATATTAATGTTGTATTTTTAGTTTTAGATTTTAGGATTTATGTGGAAATTGTTTTCCATTTGGTTGTGTACCTTTTGATGTGTTTTATTTATTATTTATGACTTTTGTTATGTTGGTAATTATGTAAATCTTGTCTTGTAAGCCGCCTTGAGCATTGTTTTAACTATGGAAAGGCGTCATACAAATAAAATGATGGTGGTGATTTCCTTGACATCTGATGAGAGGGCATTCCACAGGGCGGGCGCCACTACCGAGAAGCCACCTGGACTCTATTCAGTTACTGTGGCACCTCCAGTGATCCATACCTTGGTACCCTCTGCCCACTTTGGTTGGTTCAGCTGGCCTCTTGCTGGTCTCCCAAATATTTGAGAGGGGGGAAGGCCTGTGGGCAGTATCCCTGCCAGTGGATTGACTCAAAAGCAGTAGGAAGGGGCAAGACTGAACCGGGATCCACTGGCATCTGAGTTGCTCTCACAGATGGTGCCAGCTGGCATCAGGGCCCATCTGCATGAGTTCCTGCCCCCTCAGCAGCCCTGCAAATCAGTGCTGCTGTTAAGCAAAAAAAATAAAAAATGGAGAAACCAATCACCATTCTCTAGCAGAAGACTTTCCTCAAGAAAGACAGGAAGGTGGTGCAAAAACACAGTGCTGATCTGCAAGTATCACCAGATTTTCATGCTTTTTTGCATCTCCTGTGACCTGTTTTTGTAGGTATTAAAAAGGTAGCTACTGCCATGGGAACAGATGGCGGTCAAGCAGACAATTGGAAGCCTTCTAGAAACCTACTCTGAGAAGGTGTTGAGCGTAAGTCTGGTCAGGCATCCAAAAACAGCAAGGCTATGCAAGCAGGTGCCAGAAACCCCCTTGTTACAACAGAGAAAATGCTGTGAGTAGGAGATCCATTAGGAACGAAGTAGTTCTTCGCTGCCTGCGAATCCAACTTTTAACAAACATTTTGATCCAACTGGCAAAGAAAATAAATCCAAGGACAAGCCGTAGCTCAGGGACAGAAAATAACACGGGGAGGAACCACAGATTTTGAGGCAGAAATCACCATAGCTAACTGGTAGAGCATACAGTTTGCATGCAGATGGTACCATTTTCAGTACCTGACATTTCCATCAGAAAGGGATCAGGGAGCAAATGATGGAAAAGATGGATGGAGCAATCACCTGACTTAGCAAAAAGCCCATGTGTTGCTTATGAAAGATGTTTCTTGCCCTATGGCCATGGAGCCCCTTGGTCAACAGTGGCCTGGATGCACAAATAGCCCGACCAATTATAAAACAGCTTCCTAGTCTCCTAAAGCATTTTCACTTACGTGCAGGCATGCATAGGACTTCAATTAACACTTATTGATTCAAGGGGGATGGGGGTGGAAAGAGACAGCGGGAGGATTTGTCATTATAGGAGGCAATCTGTTAAAAAACAAAAACAACCATTAAAGCTTCTCCAGATTTCACTCTAAATAGGTTAGCAGTCTATGTGATAACACCTGTGAAGAGGGACAAAGTAAGAGACTGTTAAGACCAGATATGCAAAGTCTGGGACCTTTACAGTGAGATTTAACCTTTTAAAAATTCACAGGGCCCCTCTCCGCCAAATCAGAACCATAGTACTGGGGGAATGAGCTTAAATGCTTCTCCTCCACAGGAGTTTGCTAAATGTCTTCCCATGGGGAAAAACATACAGGCATCAGATGTACCATTGTGAACACAGATCTTCTGCACCATCATTTGACTGAGCCCTAGTCATGATAATGTGGGCTTTATACCATAACATTAACCTGTAGCAAGGCACATAACATGGGAAAATGGAGTTTTTAATGGGCAGTTTCTAAATGTTACTTCTAAATGTTGGGTTTAAGAGAGAGTTAAAACAACTATTATCAGCATGAACATTTGAGAGAGAGAGAGAAATAGCGTAAGGGACAAACATTCAGCTCCAGTTTGCAAGGGAATTTGGCATCTTGGTGTTGTCATTGTCCTCAACTCCTTAACAACACATTGTGGTGATCAAATACTGCAAATCAAAAAATTTTTTTCCTTCCAGTAGCACCTTAAAGACCAACTAAGTTAGTTCTTGGTATGAGCTTTCGTGTGCATGCACATTTCTTCAGATACACTGAAACAGAAGTTTCCAGACCCTTCTATACGTGGATTGTAGAGGGTTCTTAATTCTAAGACCCTTGGGTATAATGTCCAGGTTCTTGCATTTAGTAAGAAAGAAGATATCAGTCTGTACCTGTGCAAGTTTCTTGGTGAGGTTGATGGACTTCCATTTCATGCGGCTCAATGTGGTGCCTTCCATAGTTCCAGTTACAGATAGGTAGCCGTGTTGGTCTGCCATAGTCAAAACAAAAAAATTCCTTCCAGTAGCACCTTAAAGACCAACTAAGTCAGTTCTTGGTATGAGCTTTCGTGTGCATGCACACTTCTTCAGATACACTGAAACAGAAGTTTCCAGACCCTTCTATACGTGGATTGTAGAGGGTTCTTAATTCTTACTTTCTTACTTTCTTTCTTACTAAATGCAAGAACCTGGACATTATACCCAAGGGTCTTAGAATTAAGAACCCTCTACAATCCACGTATAGAAGGGTCTGGAAACTTCTGTTTCAGTGTATCTGAAGAAGTGTGCATGCACACGAAAGCTCATACCAAGAACTAACTTAGTTGGTCTTTAAGGTGCTACTGGAAGGAAAAAAAAATTTTGTTTTGACTATGGCAGACCAACACGGCTACCTATCTGTAACTGGAAATACTGCAAATGTTTGCAAAGGATGTGACCCCAAATGGCAGGAATGAAAAGCCCTATCTGTAGGCACCATCTTTAGAATTATTTTTGATTTTTTATTCTAGGTGGCCTTTTATCAGTACAAGAATCTGAGGTGTGGAGCACTGAAGTCAAAAAGCTTGCATCAAGCTGTTTACCAAAGGCAGTCCAGATACAGTATTATTCATTAGAGGATGCTGGGCACGAACAGCTGCTCTGGATCAGACGGAAATGTAACCCTCGCCGTCGTTAGCAGAAGCTCCCCTACATGCCTGCAGCGTTCTTTGAAAGCCAAGGATGTGCTCCTTTCACATCAGTATTTATTGCTGCCAGTTAATGAATGGAAATCTCATGCCTAGTTGGATTTTGCAACCACTGTTTTGAATGGGTTCGGTGCAATGGATATATTATGTCCATGTGTGCAGGAAAGATTCTGGTGCACAAGCAGGTAGGCATCCAGCTGTCTTGGGAGACAACGGAAGAGCGTGCCATTTAGTAGCACGAACAGGCTGCCTGGGAATCTGAGCTGCCACTTTTCTGCTGCAAAGCAGCAAAATGGAGCACACAATTTGCAGCCACGTTTCTGATACACATGTTTGATGAGTTAAGTTGGACAAAAGTATTACGGAGAGGGGACTTGTAGGAGAAAGCACCTACTGCTGCCCCACCCTTGCAAGTTTTCTCACCCCTGCCTTGCAGTAGAGAAGCAGTTCCTAGGCTAGGGGCTAGACCTTTAACTGCCTGAGACAAAGGAGAAATGTCTCTTCCCCAATTCCACAGACGCAAGTCAACTGGACTGACTACTGAATTTTAGAGATAACATCTGCCACCAAACCTGAGAAGAGAAAGCTAGTTCGGGGAGCACAGAACTGGTCATGTAGTTAGTGCACATAGCTCTGCCCTTCAATGGAGAGAATGCTTTTTTGGGGGAGGGAGGCTCAGAGGGACTGTCAGGGATAGCCACTGTCCCCCACCACACTCCAGAATCTGCAACTCACTCTGCCTAATGGTAGGCTCAGCCCTGTCCCAGGCTCGTACTTGGTGGACAACTACCACCACTCAGCCAAAAAAGTAAGTACCAAGACAAAAATTCTTGCTGGAGTTGTTGCTCGGGGAAAAGACAGCATACTAAAAAGGTGGCACAGTAATACGTTCAGCATCTCCAAGCTTTTTCCTTCCAGGTTGTTGTCTCCTCCTTTTCCTCTCTTGTTTTCCACCCACTCTCGCCTATAGTCTTTGGCAAAGGTGTTCCCAAGATGTGCCATTGTTTTAATACAGGCATGTCCAACAGGTAGATCGTGATCTACCAGTAGATCACTGGACGTTTGTGGTAGATTGCAGTAGATCCCCCCCTCGAAAAAGCTTTGGCTCCCCCCCAAAAAAGCTCAACAACTTTGCCTCTGCTAAAAAAAAGCCCAACAACTTTGCCTGTAAATAACAATGAGTAGATCACGGCCAGTATTTTTATAATGTGAGTAGATCACAGTCTCTTGGGAGTTGGACATGCCTGTATAGTAAGGATAACCATAACAGCGATAACAAAAAATGCCTACCCTATCACAACAGCTAATATTCCCTCTGCCAAACAGTCAATAAGGGCGCTAATGGAAAGAGTTGAAGGCAAGATAAATATGCCACTTTTAATCAATCATAAACTACTGTGTCATCAATAAGCTTCCATTGTTGTGACATATTGCCTTTGGTTACTTAGAAGCAAATGTGATGAGGAGGCCATACCTGCATACTAATCGCCAATACTATACAAATTTAATATATGACTTGGGAGGGGGGGTGTCTGTGTGGACTGCTGTGTAATTTAGCTGTAGCTCCATGATTTTGCTTAGGGAGTAGGGCATCTGAGACCCGCAACTTATACAAATCATCTTTTGAGTTGCCATTGCTTTTAAAAAAGAATCTGCTTATTGATGAATGAATGAATTTATTAATACGGTCACAGAACAGCATCACACACACAATATCACAGATCATAAAAATATCAGAAATACAAGGGACAATATGAATATAACAAGGCTCTAAATATAAAAATTAAAATTAATTGTTAGCGTTTCCCCAGTAATTAACATTTAGGGGTTTGAACATTATGGAATACCACTTGCTTCCTGTGGTTGATTGCAGACGCACAGAATTTAGCTACATTTAATGTAGTCTTGGGATTCTTGTCCTCTAACAGTAGTTTTAAACTATGGTATTCCAATTCTTTCCTGGACTTTTGCAAAACAGGTGTAATAAAAGTCAAACGTATATCCTCATAAAGACGACAATGTAATAGTACATGTGAGGCAGTTTCAACTTCCAACGAACCACAAGGACAGACCCGTACTGTGTAAGGTTTACCCTCAAATCTGCCCTGAAGTAAGGCAGAAGGAAGAACGTTAAATCTGGTGAGGGTAAAAGACCGTCTGTATTTGGGTACCTGAAGACCTGACAGATAGTTAGCTGGAGAGAAACCTCTTCCATAGTCCCTTATTGCCGGATGTTTGATCATTTCGCTCATATGGCATTGTAATTCTACATCCAGGATACACTGGCGCTTATTGATGCAATTCATAAGTAAACATGTTGTGAAAATCTTTCCATTCTACAATAGTCTTCGCATTCCGAAATGACAACTGAAAAGCTGCTGGCGAGACCTGTGAACCCAGAGAGAGATCTCTCCTAAAAAATGCCGGGAGCAAAGATTATTACCAGCCAACCCAAGAGGCAGGACTAGCAGGGCTGCCTGGGGCTGGCAGAAATGTGGGGGCTCAAGGTTAAGTGGGAAATCCCCCAAGAAGTAAAGACATCTTTCCTCAGCTACTGAAGTTGTCCTAAATATCTGCCACCCAGATTAAAACTTCTGTGTCCCTCCCTACACTCAAAAATGACATCTCTGGCAAGAACATGCCCTTGATTATAGAAGGCAAGGGAAAAGGGGCCGTCAACTTAACTTTATTCTCCCCCAAACTCCTCTATTTCCCTGTTTTCTCTTTGTGGGGGAAATGACACTCCAGTCATGTCCAGTCAGCTGCAGTCCTGGCTCATCCTGCTGCTTACCCAATTCTGACATTAAAAAATCATGACTTTAAATTTATTTCCAGCTAGAAACCCTGAATTTAATTTCCCATCCACTGTCCGTCTTTGCTAGGGACTATTCTTCTTCCTTGTTCAAAATAGCAATATCCAACAGTATTAGCCAGATTGCAACACTGCTAGAGGCTTTAATGGATCAGTTCCTTGTCAAATTCAGCTGTGAGCAAGGAAGGGCATGCATTAACTTCGTTCAAGGACATTCGTCAGTCAGTGGAACTATCTCTGAGAGCTGCAATAAGGCAACTAAGCGTTAACTTGAGGACCGACCAGGGATGAAAGCCCCATTCAGCCATGAAGTTCGATGGGTGGCTTGGGGCCAGTGACAATCTCTCGGCCTAGAATTTGACACCACTGCTGAAACAGCTGCACTGGCTGCCCAGCTACTACTGAGCCAGGTTCAAGATCCTTGCATTAATTTGCAAAGCCTGAACAACTGAGGTTCAAGGCACCTCAGGGATCACTTGAACCCTTATTATATCCCGGCCTCGTTCCTCGAGTTGGTGAGACTCATTCAATGACAACAAGAAGAAACCAACCTGTTCTGGGGAATACTCTGCCAACAAAGATTCAGCAAGCTCCTTCTGTGCCAACTTTTAAATGCTTGCAGAAGACTTCAATTCTGCCAGGCCTATGCAGGCAATTAGGAATGCATCTTTCCACAATGGTTAACTCCTTTAACTTTTTTACAGTTTTTCTTATACAGTCGTGCCTTGGTTTTTGAACAGCTTACTTCACGAACAACTTGGAACCCTATCGTTGCAAACCCGGAAGTAGGTGTTCTGATTTGCAAACTTTGCCTCGGAAGCTGACGTCTGGTGCAGCTTCTGATTGGCTGCAGGACGCTGCTACAGCCAATCGGAAGCCACGCCTTGGTTTCAGAACATTTCAGAAGTCGAACGGACTTCCGGAACGCATTTTGTTTGAAAACCAAGTGTAATGGTTCTAGGGGTTGCTCGTGCGTAAACCGGCGCCACACCTGGCTGGGTTGCCTGAGTGAACCTTTTCTGTCCGGACAGCCACTCGCCCGTGGCTGTCTCAATCACTGGCAGAATCCGTCAGTGGGCGTTTCTTGAACTTCTTCCAGCAAAGAAGCTCTTTGACGCCTAGTCTCCGCCTACTCTCCCTGCGCGGAAGCCTTCTGCGCAAGGAGGGTGTGGGCAGCGGAGGACCCTTACTCTCCCCGCTGGCCCCCGGCGAGGAGTCATGGGACCGCCTCGCCGATTCCCCCATCTGCCCCCCTTCTCCACTGGTGCTACACTGATTCTCTTCCCCCAGAAGATGGGCTGCCTCTCCCCATCCCGGGACGCTCTCTGGAATCCCTCTGGAGCCCGCTCTCTCCCTCCGGCCCTGATGGCAGTTCCCTGACACCAAGGTACAACTGTATGGGTTTTTTTAATTACTGTAAACTGCTTTGATATATTTTTAATGACATAGCAGTATGCAAATATTTTTATGAATAAATAAATAAGCTACCTCACAGGGTTGTTGTGGGACTAATGGGGGAAGAGGGAGAACTGTGCATGACACCTTGAGCTCCTTGGAATAAAGGTGGGATAGAAATATAATACTAAATATCAAATAAATGCTGTTAACGGCTTTCATCCTAGGGCCTACAGCACTGGGATGGTCCCTTCTTGGTTTATCACAGGGAATGAATTCAATTTTGCCCATAATCTTGCAGTGAGAAGATTCAAAGGATTAATCTACAAAAATAAAGATTCATAGTTGTATTATCGATATGCTGGATATTGGCATCTAGCGCAGTTTGCAGTTATTTCTGTGGCATATACCCTCTCTCTCTTTTTAAAGTAAGCCAGTATCTATAAGTTATACCATCTAAATAGTTCTAAACAACCTAAGAACCACACCTCAAAGTAGAACACTAGAATAGTTGAATTGCCAAAAGTGCAAAAGATTTGGCCATTAATAATAAACTCTTTTGTGTTAGAAAAAGGCAGAATGGTTCTTCCCAACACAGTATATTCTGGAAAATCTGAATTCAACCCACAGTATTTATTTCCAAAAAAGTATAGTAAAATGGCCAATATAGTCCACACCCAGAAAAAAAGCAGGTTTCCGGTTCTTTTGATCAACTATCACATCAACAAACATGATGATTATCTGTGTGCCCACCCAACAGCTTCAATTAAATGAGGTAATGGAGTTTCCTGCACCAAAATGGAATGTTTTCTAAAAATCTGGTTTTGCATCAATTTCTTTCCTATAACTAAAACAGGATGTCAGACCAATTGCGCCATGCAGGGTAACTCACATCATTTACTTTGCTGGTTAGAACTTCACTTCTAAAACTGTATTGCAGCCAATAAGATTCTAAGTTAAAAACAAAGACAAATAGCTTTTAACCCCCATGCATTTGCTACCAAGTTGAAAATGGCCTGTGAAAGTAATGAGACACACACTTTTACCATAAATACTGTTCTTGTATGGGATTTTTGCTAATCAATATAGCCAAAAAGTACCTTGTCGGATAATTAAGCAAAGAAAGATTGTCTGGGAGATAGGCATAGTTCTTATGTTCTGAAAATGTAGAACCGCTCTGGGAACTAAAATCTATAATCTTCTGAGAAAAATTAGAGATGCTGATTTTAACCTATAATACCTTACACAGCTGAAGCCCTGTGTAATTTAGATTTACAATTAGTCTCCTTACCATTTGCCCATCATGGACCATTAGTACAGGCCATGAAGACTTACTTAATGGTGCAAGGAAACATCATGTTCAAATGGGAAGAGCAGAGAGAGGGGCATTTTTGGCAGCTGCCCCACAGCTACGGCTGCAACCTCTCTATACACTTGCCTAGCAGTAAATCCTACTGAACTCAGTGCAGGCTACTTCTGAGTAGGCATGCACAGGTTTGCATTGAAAATCACTCAAAGCCTAAGAGCATGGTTTTTGGGGGGAGGGGAGTTCTGTTTGACTGTTGTTGTTGTTTAGTTGTTTAGTTGTGTCCGACTCTTCATGACCCCATGGACCAGAGCACGCCAGGCACTCCTGTCTTCCACTGCCTCCCACAGTTTGGTCAAACTCATGCTGGTAGCTCCAAGAACACTGTCCAACCATCTTGTCCTCTGTCGAACCCGTCTCCTTGTGCCCTCTATTTTTCCCAACATCAGGGTCTTTTCCAGGGAGTCTTCTCTTCTCAGGAGGTGTCTCATTGGAGTCTCAGCTTCATGATCTGTCCTTCCAGTGAGCACTCAGGGCTGAGTTCCTTAAGAATAGAGAGGTTTGATCTTCTTGCAGTCCATGGGACTCTCAAGAGTCTCCTCCAGCACCATAATTCAAAAGCATCAATTCTTCGGTGATCAGCCTTCTTGATGGTCCAGCTCTCACTTCCATACATCACTACTGGGAAAACCATGGCTTTAACTATATGGACCTTTGTTGGCAAGGTGATGTCTCTGCTTTTTAAGATGCTGTCTAGGTTTGCCATCGCCTTTCTCCCAAGGAGCAGGCGTCTTTTAATTTCGTGACTGCTGTCACCATCTGCAGTGATCATGGAGCCCAAGAAAGTAAAATCTCTCACTGCCTCCATTTCTTCCCCTTCTATTTGCCAGGAGGTTATGGGCCCAGTGGCCATGATCTTCGTTTTTTTGATGTTGAGCTTCAGACCATATTTTGTGCTCTCCTTTTTCACCCTCATTAAAAGGTTCTTTAATTCCTCCTCACTTTCTGCCATCAAGGTTGTGTCATCTGCATATCTGAGGTTGTTGATATTTCTTCCGGTGATCTTAATTCCGGCTTGGGATTTATCCAGCCCAGCCTTTCGCATGATGAATTCTGCATATAAGTTAAATAAGCAGGGAGACAATATACAGCCTTGCCGTACTCCTTTCCCAATTTTGAACCAATCAGTTGTTCCATATCCAGTTCTAACTGTAGCTTCTTGTCCCACATAGAGATTTCTCAGGAGACAGATGAGGTGATCAGGCACTCCCATTTCTTTAAGAACTTGCCATAGTTTGCTGTGGTCGACACAGTCAAAGGCTTTTGCATAGTCAATGAAGCAAAAGTAGATGTCTTTCTGGAACTCTCTAGCTTTCTCCATAATCCAGCGCATGTTTGCCACTGGCCTTGTTATTTGCAGTGCTTTCTAAGGCCCATTTGACTTCACTCTCCAGGATGTCTGGCTCAAGGTCAGCAACCACACTACCTGGGGTGTACAAGCCATCCATTTCTTTCTGGTATAATTCCTCTGTGTATTCTTGCCACTTCTTCTTGATGTCTTCTGCTTCTGTTAGGTCCTTACCACTTTTGTCCTTTATTATGGTAATCTTTGTACGAAATGTCCCTTTCATATCTCCAATTTTCTTGAACAGATCTCTGGTTCTTCCCACTCTGTTGTTTTCCTCTATTTCTTTGCATTGCTCGTTTAAGAAGACCTTCTTGTCTCTCCTTGCTATTTTTTGGAAATCTGCATTCAATTTCCTGTATCTTTCTCTATCTCCCTCGCATTTTGCTTGCCTTCTCTCCTCCGCTATTTGTAAGGCCTCATTGGACAGCCACTTTGCTTTCTTGCATTTCCTTTTCATTTTCGTTGCTGCTTCCTGTATAATGTTGCGAGCCTCCCTCCATAGTTCTTCAGGCACTCTGTCCACCAAATCTAAATCCTTAAACCTGTTCCTCACTTCCACTGTGTATTCATAAGGGATTTGACTTAGATTGTATCTTACCGGCCCAGTGGTTTTTCCTACTTTCTTCAGTTTAAGCTTTAACCCTGTGCAGGCCACTGTGCTGTATTGTTGAATTAGGCCCCGTGAAACCAGGGTTTTTATTTCCCACTGATCAATGAAATTTACTGGATGATCTGGAGCCAGTAAGGTATTTCAGTATCACTATTCCTCCAGAGTGCTGTGAAGAGAAGAGTGGTGTGTGTGTGTGTGTGTGTGTGTGTGTGTGTTTGTGTGTTTAGAATTGTGCGTGCCAGCAGAAAGTCATGCCAGAAGTCTTCCCCAACCTTGTGTCGTCCAGATATTGCAGATTACAACTACAGCCATGCTGCTTGGGCATTTGGTCTAAAGCCTGTGGTGGACACCAGATTGGGGAAGCACGCCTTAGAGGAAAGGTAGAAGAGAAAAGTAATAAATACCTTAGAATTATAGAATTGGAAGGGACTAAAAGGCTCATTAAGGGATGCGGGTGGCGCTGTGGGTTAAACCACAGAGCCTAGGACTTGCCGATCAGAAGGTTCGAATCCCCGCGACAGGGTGAGCTCCCATTGCTCAGTCCCTGCTCCTGCCAACCTAGCAGTTCGAAAGTAAGCCAAAGTGCAAGTAAATAAATAGGTACCGCTCCAGAGGGAAGGTAAATGGCGTTTCCATGTGCTGCTCTGGTTCGCCAGAAGCGGCTTAGTCATGCTGGCCACATGACCTGGAAGCTGTACGCCAGCTCCCTCGGCCAATTAAGCGAGATGAGCGCCGAAACCCCAGAGTTGTCCGCGACTGGACCTAATGGTCAGGGGTCCCTTTACCTTTACCTTTACCTTAACCAGGCTCATTTACTCCAACCCCCTGCAATGCAGGAAACTTTTGCCCAACATCGGTCTTGAACCCACAACTGTGAGATTAAGAGTCTCATGCTCTACTGACTGAACTACCAGGACAGGAGTACTCATTCACATGCCAATAGCATGTTTTTTTCAAATCTGTATCCTGAACTTTGAGTCTACGTAACTATAATGACCTTAAAAAACAACAACAAAACAGTATAACAAAACCACAAAATAAAAATGGCAAATTAGTATAGACCAAAGAACCTGTGGAGACTTCTGGATGTGAATGACTCACAGTGGAGCATAGCCCTTTCTTTCATCTAAAGTCTTGGTGTACAGTTTCCAGGATGTTTAAAAACAAAAAAACAAAACTGCATTACTTTAAAGGGCAGGGCATTATTCCAGAAGGCTACAGTGTCACACACACACACACACACACACACACACACACCAAATGTTGCAGCAAACACAAGCCATCTCCCACCCCGAGGGTTGCAAAGAACAGTGATTTCCATTTCGTGCTGCCTGGAGATATATATGTAAGCCTGTAATACAAGTCTTGAAGATGGAGACACAGGTTTGCCTCCTCAAAACAGAGCCTTTTAAGAATAATTTCAGGGTACGTCTGAGGTTAAAATTCATTTCAAAATAAAATCTTTCCCCCCCAAACCCCTGGAGGCATTTCATAACCACCACTAACATGATTTCAGTCTTGAAGACATTCATGTTTGAGTGTGAGTGTGTATAGGGGAAGAGGCAGGGAGAGACAGAGGGACAAGAACGACCTTCTGCCTTGGAAGAGGTTCCAGTGTACTTTTCAGGGCTGCTTCATTTCTTCCTGGATTTTCAAAGATTAACCCGACATATTTATTCTTTTTATAATACTGCCTGTCTCCTGGTATATCACTGCCAGTTTTAAGTACCAGGAAACAGGGAGCCTTCACATTTTAAAATGTAGTGACTTGAAAGGTAGTTCCGATCCAACATTTGCCAGGTGCAACAGATTTTTCCTCCACAATAAATATAATAAGATTTCAGTTCAAGCAAGTACAACATGCAACTAGATGTTTCTCTGGACACAGCTCTGTCTTTCTACTGGCACAGAATAATCCAGGTACAGAAGTAAGAATGGAGCAAGTTTTCATTTAACCATGACTAAAGCAGATTTAAAAACAACAATACCACAAACCCACATATTGAAAAAGATTAGTGGTATAAACGTAGGCTCCTGCTTTACAATAGTGATAAGACATTAAGAAGAAACCATGTTAAAGCTTGACAGATATAATGTTAGCTTACTGTAAGCAAAAAAAAAAGCATTCCACCCAAATTGAACTATGATTTGTTGATAGAAGACACTTAAGAGAAAGCATTTTCCGTGTGAAAATTAGATCTGACCTTTTCCTATTAGGCAGCTTCAAATTACATACAGTGAAAAATGTAATTAAAACAAATTTACATAAAACTGAGCCCCACCCCCCGAAAAATATGCAAACTTTTTCATTAGACCCATAGTTGATGATCGTATTAAGTATTGCTCCAGTGATCTGCTTAAAAGCTATCTCTTCCTGTTTGCTCTTTTAAAACACACAAACAACAACAACAACAGATAATTGCATGCAGTTTGTAATAAAACAAATCACACCGTAATGTAATTAGCATTTGAAAATACAGTAGTGGCACGCTTGATGCCCTGGAATTAAAAGATAGGTCTTCCATTGGTTTCTAAAATGGTATACTGTAACTGAAGTCCCACAAAACATTTTCAAACTAGTACAGTGGTACCTCAGGTTACAGACACTTCAGGTTACAGACTCAGCTAACCCAGAAATAGTACCTCGGGTTAAGAACTTTGCTTCAGGGTGAGAACAGAAATTGTGCTCTGGTGGTGCGGCAGCAGCTGGAGGCCCCATTAGTACCTCAGGTTAAGAGCAGTTTCAGGTTAAGAACGGACCTCCGGAACGAATTAAGTTCTTAACCCGAGGTACCACTGTAATCAGCTGCCCCTAGAAAGGGAACAAACACCTTCCAAGCAGGCTGCTGCACTGAAATTATGATTATGATTATTATGATTACCACCCCACCCATCTGGCTGGGTTTCCTCAGCCACTCTAGGCGGCTTGCAGCAAGCATCCTTTTGGCTATGACCGTTCATGGGGACAATGGCAGTGCCCTTCAAGAGGGAGAGGCGTAAATTGCTCGGCATTTGGGAGTTGCCCTCCCAGCATAATACTCAGGACTTGCTTGTCCTCAAAGTACAGGAATTGTAATGATCTGATACTGTACACTGCCTTATATAAAACTCTTACATTCACACACATTTCCTAGAAAAAAATTGAGGGGGAGGGATGGATGGATGGATGGATGGATGGATGGATGGATAGATAAATAAATTATTATTTATACCCCACCCATCTAGCAGGGTTTCCCCAGCCACTCTGGGCGGCTCCCAACCGAATATTAAAAACACAATACAGCATCAAACATTTAAAACTTCCCTAAACAGGGCTGCCTTCAGATGTCTTCTGAAAGTCAGATAGTTGTTTATTTTCTTGACATTTGACGGGAGGAGAAGGCCCTCTGCCTGGTTCCCTGTAACTTTGCTTCTTGCAGTGAGGGAACCAGCAAGAGACTCTCGGAGAAGGACCTCAGTGCCTGGGCTGAACGATGGGGGTGGAGACGCTCCTTCAGGTATACTGGGCTGAGGCCATTTAGGGCTTTAAAGGTCAGCACTAACACTTTGAAATGTGATCGGAAACCTCTTGCCTTAAATGCTTTGTTCATTGTTCTAAAAGAAAACATGTCATAATCCAAAAAGAATTTCAAAAAATTCAGAAAACAGAGGCTTGGGGGGGGGGAATGAGGGTGGACTCCCCACCATCCCCTCCTCCCCTCCAGGCCTTCACATTCTTCAGAGGGAGGCAAGTGTACGTTTCTGAGCCTAGTTCTCAGTTTTCAAATTGCGGCTTGCAGTCAGCCTCCATCAGACCCCAGCACTTTTTTTCTGGTTAAGATGTCACAACTCGACCTTGAAGGCTTAACTTGCACAAACTGAAATATTGGGTAAAAAGTATCCCTCTGCAGTTGCTTATTAGGCAAACCTCTGCTCCTGTCAGATAAAATATTACTAAAACATTTAAGCTATCTCTGAAGATAAAACCAAGGAGATTATTAATCACTGCAAATTAAATGGCTAGTAAGATCTGTGCTCACGACTTCTAGATGGAGAAACACGAGGGGCTTCGTTGTCAAATGAGAAGTGTAGCACGTTTTGTTCTTAATTGCACATAAATTACTGTGATTATTGTATTGCTGAGGAAAAATGCATTTATCCGCTAACACCTCGGAGGAAGAAATGTGAACAAAGGAATTTATGCATTACATCCAAGAATAACGATGAACAAATTTATGCATGCCATATGATGTACTGCATTTAGAGTAATGGAAGAAAAATCAAAAGGTCTACAGTAAATCTTTAATCCTGAGAAAAATCAAAATAATCTATACACTTGCCAAGTTCCTAAAATATGACATTCTAGATTTAGAATGCAAATGTCTACACTTGTATGCACATCCATGCCTTCTGAGTGTGTGCAGCTACCTTATGAAGCTGACTCAGGCCACTGGTCCATTTAGCCACTCCTGGCTGGCTATGGCTATGCAGAGTCTCAGCCAGAAGTCTTTTCCAGCCATCCTTCCCACTGGAAATGCTGGGAAATGAATCTGGGACCTTTCACACACATCTGCACTAGCATTTAGCTATATCCTAGGGTGGCGGGTGGTGCTGTGGTCTAAACCACTGAGCCTCTTGGGCTTGCCGATCAGAAGATCAGTGGTTTGAATCCCCGTGACGGGGTGAGCTCCCATTGCTCTGTCTCAGTTCCTGTAAACCTAGCTATTCAAAAGCATACCAGTGCAAATAGATAAATAGGTACCACTGCGGCGGGAGGGTAAACGGTGTTTCCGTGCGCTCTGGTTTCTGTCATGGTGTCCCGTTGCACCAGAAGCGGTTTAGTCATGCTGGCCACATGACCCGGAAAGCTGTCTGTGGGCAAATGCCGGCTCCTTCAGCCTGAAAGCGAAATGAGCACCGCAACCCCATAGTCGCCTTTGTCTGGACTTAACCGCTCAGGGGTCCTTTACCTTTACCTTTTACCTTAGGTTTGCCATATTTCAAGAGGTAAAAATCCAGACACAAAAGTTGTTGAGTTTTTTGGCGGGAAAATCGCCCAAAAAGTTGTTGAGCTTTTTGGGGGGACGCTAGAAAGGGGCACTAAGTCCACCGGGTGAATCTGGTTATGTGTCAACCCTACTATAGCCTAACTCCCAACAATCTAAGAAGGGAAACAAAAGGGAAAAAAATCTGTCCAGTAGCATGTTAGAGACCAACTAAGTTTGTTATTGATATGAGCTTTCGTGTGCATGCACACTTCTTAAGGGGTTAACCCTGTAAAACAGCTGCTAACCAGAAACAGAATAACACACAAGAAAAAATCATTTGGATATCTTTGTGTGGCGGGTGTCTATAAATAATAAAAATAATAAATAATAACACCATTATCTGTGTGTTCAATGATGCCACAATGAACAAGCCAGTCAATGTCTATTTCTTCAAGTAATGCAATCTCCTCTTTGCTCCCTGCCTTCGTTTCACCTCTTTGCAGTCATATGTTGTAACCAAAAAGCACAACGACCTTTAGAGTATTTCTTCAGCTGACCCAGGATCATTGTAAGCCTTACAGAGAAAAGTTATATGGAGAACAGAAGACACCTGCGGCTCTCAAACAAAGGCATATGGAAGTCAAAGACTGCAGCGCCTGAGCAGAACACAAAGATTTGCCACGTTGAATTATCTTTGTGTTAGCATATGGGATGCAGGAGAGAACAAAGCTCCAAGAGCGTCAAGAAGAAGCCTCAGCGAGAGTTTCTGAGTATGAAATGGCAAATGCCACAACAGTAAATTCGGATTTGAAGGAAACACCCAGCAGCTCAGTTGCCATCAGTCAGCACTGTGGGCATTGGAACTTGTAATAAACACACACTAAAGCAAGAATAGCAAAGGGGGAAGTCAGGCTACCTACATTTATGGATATTGAATATACTGAACTGATAGCAATCTCAGAAATTGCTTTTTGGGATTTGATAAATAGATGGGGGTGTATGAGTAGCCACAGCTACTAGCCAGATGCAAAGCCTCCATTTTCAGACATATGCCACGGACTGGTTGGATAATGATGATGATGATGATTATAATTATAATTTATTATTTATATCCCGCCCATCTGGCTGGGCTTCCCCAGCCACTCTGGGCGGCTTCCAACAAAATATTAAAATATAGTAATGCATCAAACATTAAAAGCTTCCCTAAGCAGGGCTACCTTCAGATGTCTTCTAAAAGTCTAGTAGTTGTTTTTCTCTTTGACATCTGGTGGGAGGGTGTTCCACAGGGCGGGTGCCACTACAGAGAAGACCCTCTGCCTGGTTCTCTGTAACTTGGCTTCTCGCAGTGAGGGAACCGCCAGAAGGCCCTCGGCACTGGATCTCAGTGTCTGGGTAGAATGATGGGGATGGAGACGCTCCTTCAGGTATACTGGACCGAGGCCGTTTAGGGCTTTAAAGGTCAACACCAACACTTTGAATTGTGCTCGGAAACGTACTGCAGAGGAATGGTGGGAGGAACCAGCTGGGGAACCCCCAAGAGAAGAAGGCACAAAGCCAAGGGAGTGGTGGTGGGACGACGACGAGGGGTCAGAGAGAGGAGACTGGGAAGAGGAGGTGTCAGAAGCTGGAGGGGTAACAGGGCTTAGTGAGAGGGGGGACTCTGTGGCAGAGAGACATCTAGAATCAGAGGCAGGAGCTGAAGCAGGAGAGTTGGAGGAGGGAAGCCCAGTATACCTGAAGGAGCGTCTCCACCCCCATCGTTCTTCCCGGA
Organism: Podarcis cretensis; assembly: GCF_951804945.1. Taxonomy (NCBI): domain Eukaryota; kingdom Metazoa; phylum Chordata; class Lepidosauria; order Squamata; family Lacertidae; genus Podarcis; species Podarcis cretensis. Next base: position 11,936,744 of record NC_137170.1, on the reverse strand, counting down.
CACTGAGGTCCAGCTCTGAGGGCCTTCTGGCGGTTCCCTTACTACAAAAAGTCAAGCTACAGGGAACCAGGCAGAGGGCCTTCTCCAAAGTGTCACTCGCCCTGTGGAAAGCCCTCCCATTAAATATAAAGGAGATGAGTAATTATATAACATTTAGGAAACATCTGAAGGCAGTCCTGTTTAGGGAAGTTTTTAACGTTTGATGTTGTTGCTTTTTTATCACTGTTATTGGTGTTCTGTTGGGAGCCACCCAGAATGGCTGGGAAAACCCAGCTAGATGGGTGGGGTATAAATAATAAATTAGTATTGTTGTTGTTATTATTATCATAAGCCAAAAGGCAGAGATGAGTCCGGCTGGGGGAGAGTCACGGGTGTCTCCCCCTCCTGCTGCAATAAGCCCCCCTCCTCCCTTGTCTCTTAGAACTGAGCTGAAACTGGCAGAGCAGCGGCAGGCTGCACACAGGCGCAGTTCCCAAATGCTGGGGGAAAGCCCTGGAGAGGAGGGGACATAGACGGCTGTGAAGAGGAGGGGACTTTCAGCCTCGGCAACTAATTCATGGGGCCAGACCTACCGGGGATGAGTTGCTGTGCTCATTAGGCCAAGTCTCTGGGTATCGTATTTTGGCTAATAAAGAGTTAACTCCAACTTTGAATGGTGTGATTTACTTCCAGCGGGCTCTTTGACAACCTAGCCTCCGACTATCAGATGTGGGTGTTTAATTAGATAATCATTATCTTGATGTCTGCACAACTATGTGAAATGCCTATTGGTAGTCGGAATACTGAGCCGGCAGAGCCATTGGGCTGGCCCAGTACAGTCCTTCTTATTGAAAACTCAAACTAGATTTGAGCCTCCCAGCTAGCGTGGCAGTCGCCACTGGTGGTGCTAAATTACATCTGCCCCGTTCTCATGTGCAGCGCAGCTGTGTGGGGCATGGGGTTTATTTCGAGCTGCTGACAGCTCATTACGCAGGAGTTGGAAGGTGTCAGAGCAGCCCTGGAAGCCCAGTGCCGGTGCAAATCCTGCGCCAGCAGTATCCTCTGTTCCCCTGCAGCTATAGCTGTCACTTTGCATCACGCTGCCCATTTGCATCCATTTACGAAATAGCCCTGCCCCAAAGAGGAAGGCACTCATAGCTGAGCTTTAATGAGGATGGGAAATGGGCAGATGGGAAGACATCAGCCTCGGGCAACGCATGTCTTGCAACAGATTCCTTACCAGGGGTAATAAGTTCTTCTGGGAGATCACCTGGCATCATCTAGATGCTCCAAGGTAAGCTGCAGGGCCAACTAACTTGGCCTCTTTAAAGCATAAGCTGGCCAGGAAGAAATAGCTATAAACAAAATCATCTCAAAACTCCGACATTCATTTTATAGACAGCAGAGACCCGAGGAGGAGTTAAGACAGCTGAATAGGCACATATATTTTAAATGCAGAAGATGCAACCAAATTTGAATATTGTGCCCACTTCCACAATAGACCTCCCCCCTCATATTTTAGGAATATGCAACCTACAGATATATATATATATGTTTTCTAGGAAGCTTTGTATCCGAGGCAGTAATTAGCGACCAAATTTTGGAATAAAATTCAAACAAAGAACTAAATCACGCTACTGCAAACTGTCACAGCAAGACAAGAACCATTATTTTTTTAAAAATCAACATGAAAAATTGTGGTGGGGGTGGGGAAGGCTTCAGCAAGCTTTTCACGTCACCTAACACAAAATCTGATCTTTAGGGCGGGGGGAGGGAAGAACAGAAAAGAATTAAGAGAATTCTAAGAAGCAAAGTTTGTTACTGAGGGCTGACTGGTACTTTCACATAATGGTGATTAAGCCACAATGAAGCTGCCAGCCAACATGTGGCCTGTGGAGGATGATTCATTCTGGCTCCACACGCTGAACTAAAAGTGAAAGCCCCAACATTACCTGAGTGTCAGAGAACTGTTAACAATCTATAGATGCACCGTTCACTGAAGAGAGAAGGATTTAAAGGAAGAATTGTGGTACCTTTTCCCCACACTGTTTACGGAGTTGGCCACATTCCGAGCCGCCAGAGATTTTCTTCTTGACAGTTTCTTGGTGTTGCTGCTGTCATCAGTGCTGTCATCATCTTTCTTTGGTGAGCTACCTCCTATGCTGTTGAGGTCCCTTAACACGTTATAATTAATTTTACTTGAAATCTTCTTCTGTTCCAACATCTTTTCAATTGCCTCTCCCGCTGTGCTGGCCTGGATCAGCTCCCGCTTCTTTGCAGACTTCTTGGGCTTAATTAAAACATAAACAGCAATTTTAGGGGGCAATCAGAATAATTTTACTGAGGCTGAAGAATGGGCTGCAGTTTAATCATCACTGCTCAGGTGGCAGCTGGCTGAGAGAGGAACTGATAGGTGGCACAGTTGCATCGGCACACTGCAAAGGATCCAAATCCTGAATAGTGGAGCTCATTGAAGATCCTCTATTATTTTTGGCCCCTTAAGGACGCTGGGCTGCAATGCTTGTTTGAATAACTATCAAAAACGCCCACCACATATGGGAACTAGCAAATATTTCAAAAAGAATGTACTTTCTCCACCATGCGAAGCCATGAATGCCAGGTGAAGCCAGAAAATTGCATGATCTTTTAGGTGAATTAAAGCTACATCAGTCCTGCTGATGGATAGCCACCTCTGTTTTGAGGTCCAGATTATTTTTTCCTGCCTTTGGACCACAATTAAGCAAATGGGTGAGAGTTCCAATAGTTAGGCCGAGACCAGAACCAGATATGATGGCGATTACAGGATTGCCACCCTGCAGTTAAGACTATAAACTCCTTGAGGTAGGGACTTGTTCTCTTGCACTTTGTAAAACATTGCACACATACCGTATTTTTCGTCCCATAGGACGCTCCGTCCCATAGGACGCACCTACTTTTTTTTGGGGGGGGGGAAATAAAGGAAAAAAAATTTCCCTTTATTTTCCCCCCAAAACCAGGTCGGGGAACAGTGGGATGGCGGCGCTGCGCCTCCCCGCTGTCCCCTGAGCTTGTGGGGCTGGCCGATGTCTGTCCGGCGCGCGGGGCGCTCTGCTTCAGGGCGCCCCGCCCGCCGGGCGACAGGCTGCGGACACCTGCACGAAGCACGGGGCGTCCTCCGGAGGGCGCCCCGTGCTCCGCGCTGCCGGCTGCCGCCCACAAGCCCTGCGCGCCGGGGGGAGTTCCCCCGGGCGCGCAAGGCTTGCGGACACCTGCGCGAAGCACGGGGCGTCCTCCAAAGGGCGCCCCGTGCTCCGCGCTGCCGGCTGCCGCCCGCAAGCCTTGCGCTCCCGGGGGGAGTTCCCCCAGGCACACAAGGCTTGCGGATAGCTTCCTGGAGCCTGGAGAGCGAGAGGTGTCGGTGCGCACCGACGCCTCTCGCTCTCCAGGCTTCAGCGAAAGCCTGCATTCGCCCCATTGGACGCACACACATTTCCCCTTCATTTTTGGAGGGGAAAAAGTGCGTCCTATAGGGCGAAAAATACAGTAATCTCCAACACAGTAATTTTAAAATGTCAGCTCTCCCTCCTCTTTCTGCAATGTGTAGCAAAAGAAGCACATGTCACCACATCACTAGGTTCCCTCTGCTAACTCATGATAACCATTGGTGGTACAGGGAAGCACAATATGCCATAACTACACATTATGGAAAGAGGAGGGGATTCAATACAGAATCACCACTATTGGGGAAAACCTCTGTGGCTACTGTGACATTTATTTCTGGCCACAGATTGTGGCTGGATGCACTAAGTGCAGGGTCAAATGGAGTCACAACAAACCCCCACATAGGGCTGGTCTGCACTTTCTATTTTATTTTATTTTATTATTTATTGAATTTATATACCGCCCTATACTCGCAGGTCTCAGGTCGGTTCACAGAATAAAATCAAAATACAAAACCACAAAGCACATAATCAAAATAAAAACAACAACAAATGCAGGAACATGCTACACATTATAGGAAGTTGGCTGCAGATTTCTCAGCCACCATACACTGAAAGTAATAAATGAACCAGCTTCACACGTGATATCCTCAATTTCCCCAGTCCTTTCAAACATATGCATACAAGGAATGCAGAAACTGGAAGCAACATGCCTGCAGAACTGCATGGGTATGCCCAAAATTTCTAGTATTCCTCTGCTTAGTATGTATATTGAGCCATATCCAAACACAAAGGCAGGGTTTTCCCCATGTTTATAATGCATGGGAACCTGCTGAACTGAGCTACTAGAGTTTTAACTGGTTGTGTGAATTGGCCCCTCATGTGTTCAGCTGTAATGTCTTTCTTGTCTCAAAAGCAATTTCATTTATTTTCCCAGGGGCATACTTTGTACAGCCTTGGGTTTGCAGTAACAAGCGAGCATCTATAGCCCACCTGTGGTTTCCACGGAAGCAACTCATCAAAGCAGAACATGCGAGGAAAGGGAAAGGGCACGAGTGCAGTGCTTGCTCATTACATGGAAACTGGCCCACCCAACAACAACAGCAACAACCTGCTATCAATTGCTATTCATATGAATCCTGTCTGGTCCTTTTTGAACTGCATTAGCGGCATCTGATAGAACAACATTTAACAGGTCAACTGCACGCAGCGTGTGAAAGCGGAGATATTAAATGCTCCTGCCTGTTGAATTTGTCGGATGACTTCCTGGCATTACATGCAAAGGAAAACAATGGTTGCAATCCTGTACCTTATTTACCTGGGAATAAGTCCCATTCAATTGAAAATGTTTTTTCTAAATCATTTTATTGCTAGCCGATATAGACATGTCTGCTACCTATAGCGCCTTCTAGAATCGCAGAATCGCAGCGTTGGAAGGGACCCCCAATGGTCATCTAGTCCAACCCGCTTGCAATGCAGGAATCTCAGCTAAAGCATCCATGACAGATGGCCACTCAACCTCTGCTTAAAAACCTCCAAGGAAGGAGAATCCACAACCTTCCAAGGGTGATCTTTCCACTGTCGAACAGCTCTTACTGTCAGAAAGTTTTTCCTGATGTTTAGTCGGAATCTCCTTTCTTGCAACTTGAAGCCATGGGTTCGAGTCCCACCCTCCAGAGCAGATGAAAACAAGCTTGTTTCCTGTTCCATGTGGCAGCCCTTGAGATATTTGTAAATGGCTATTATATCTCCTCTCAGCCTCCTCTTTTCCCGGCTATACACATCCAGCTCCTTCAAGCACTCCTCGTAAGGCTTGGTTTCCTTGAAAACGTTGAACGCCAAATAGATTTTTTAAAAATTTAAACAATTTGGATAACTTTGTGGTTTTAACTTTTGACAACTGGCACTTCTGAAAACGTTATCTATTTAGCTTACTCTTAATGGCCATTGGCTATGAACAATCAAAATATAACTGACTGATTGACTGACAACATGACTTTGGAGACATGCATAGATAGGATCATGCTGTGAGTTGCTCTTTCCAACCTGCTTGCATTTCCCTTCAGTCATATTCCATTTTATCAGCCTCTTTCCTATGCTAAAGGGTGATAATATTTTTAGCTTGCAGCTCCTGGTTTCCACACGGGGAATATCACACATTCCTCCCCCAGGCTTTCCTTGCTGAAAATTCCCTACAATACGTAAGTCCTTTATTGCTGAAGTCTAGATTTTTTTTCCCCAGTCGCAGAGGATGGCTTTTGTTTTGTTTTGTTTTAGTAAAAATAAAATATTAAGGAAGCATATTCTCACTAAAATTGCCCCGCCACCAGCAAAAGTAGGTACAAAGACTGAGTGCAAGCCAGAACTGAACATAAATACCAAGTAGCATTACAACAAAAAGCTCAAGGGATACAGCAGCAGTTTAAGTAAAAGTAGAGAGCTGTGTTCGAGAGTTCCCACAGGACTGCCACTCCACAGATCAGTGAAGGCAGCCAAGTGGAATACATGGAGTTGGAAACCTGCCTGTTAATGGGGTTGGGTTAATGCAAGCCTCTGAGAAATGGCGTGTGCTAGTCAAAGCAACAAGGACAGCTAGACGCATAGTGCATTAAACCTAAAAGCTGCTCAGTCATGGGGGAATCAAGGACGATTTAAATGCAGCAATAGAAGCATAGGAAGCAGACTTGTTCTGAGTCAGACCACTGGCCCACTTAGCTAAGTACTACCTGCACTGACAAGCAGTAGCTCTCAGGTTTTAGAAAGGAGTATTTTCCATCCCTGCTAGGCAGTGCCAGGAAGTGAAGCTGGGGTGCAAAGCCCGAGTTCCATCAAATAAGCAACACCCCCCCCCTTTCCTCTATATGCAAAACCACAAATGTGTAAAGCAGATAGGGGAATGAGATACACGATTTCTTACCCACAAAAGCCCTATGCCAGGGTCCATCAGCATTCCCCCTAAGGAAGACTCAGTAAATTTTCCCCTAAACATCCACAATATACAAAAGACGACTTGCACTTCCTGCTCTGTTCCTGTTTGCACTGTCTCGGCCTCTCCTCTTGAATGGACGCTCACCCTTCCATTCATTCTAAAGAGAGGAGGGCAGCAAAGAGTGCTGGCTGGTGTGGGTGCCTTTGCCTCAAAATGTGGAATGTTGTTATTATGGAATGTGGAATTTGTATTTTTATATATTCTACTGCACATCAGCATTTGTTGGGATGTCAACTGCTTTGAGATTTCTTGAACTATAAAGTACAATTTCAATCAATTAATTAGAAGAAGGCTTTTCTGGGTCTCAGATGTTTCCCAAAAGCTTGCCTATCTAATGTCAGTTCACTGGCAACTGCTTGGGCAACATTTTTTTTTGCTTCAAAAATAGCCCTCTTGCCTAGTGTGGTGGGATAATGAGCAGCTTGTGCGTTAAAGCTGGATCCCTCAGAGCTCACTCTGTGTAGTGAAACCCTGCCTTGAGAAGAGCCCTTGAGCATGGCTCCCTCAGTCGCTGGTAGAATCTGACAGTGGGCGTTTGCGGAAACGTTTCCAACATAAGAGCTGTTTCACAGACATGCGCCTCCTGGATTCCCTGCGTGACAGCTTCCGGCGGGGGGTGGGAGTCCTTATGGGCTGTTCTGATACCTCCTCGCTGTTCTCACTGGAAGTATCCCAGAGCCTCCCCTCCGACTCCCTTTCCTTTGGAGCTCCCGCACTCCCCCTACTGGTTCCCTCTTCTCCTGAAGAAGAGGCTCTCCTATTCTCCTGAAGCCTTCTCACCACCTGTCCTTCCGATGGCAGTTCCCTGACATCCACCTCCCCCCCAGGGCCCCCTTCACCCCCTCCCGCCTCTTCTCTTACTGGCGGCGAGGACGGAAATCCCTGGAAGGAACTCCCCTCATCCTCCGAGGATTCAAACACTTCTAACCACGGCCTACCGCCTCTTTCCCCCTCTTCCTCTCCTTCGTCGGAATCTGTTTCCACCTCCACTTCCGACTCTGGGAACCCTTCAAATTCCCCTTCCTCATCTGTAGTCCCGAAGTGCTCCCTCCTAAACCTTGCCACTGGTTGTGGTTTACTTGGGAAACGCCGATGAAACGTTTCTATTAAAATCTCGTCCTTGACTTCCTCTGCCGGTACCCATGCGTTTTCTGACTCTTCCTCCCCCTCCCATTCTACCAAGTATTCCACCTGATTCCCCTTCCACCTGGAATCAATGATCCCTGCCACATCCATGTTGCGTTCTCTCTCTTCTATGACGGGTGTCCGGGTGACCTCCCTCTCACGTTCCCCCCACTCACACCCCTCTCTGTAGGGCGACAGTAATGACCTGTGAAATACTGGGTGCAATTTCATGTGACTGGGCAATCGGAGTTTGAATGCTACTGGGTTGACCTGCTGTATGACCTCAAAGGGTCCCAATCGTTTGGGTCTCAATTTCTTACACCCTCCCTTGAACGGCAGTCCTTGGGTGGATAGCCACACCCGGTTACCCACCCTTATGGTTTCGCCTTCCCTCCTATTTCTGTCAGCTTGCTTCTTATATTCTTCTTTGGCTTTCTCTAAGTTGAGTTGGAGCTGACGGTGGATCGCTTCCATCTCTTCAACAAAATTTTCCGCTGCAGGTACACTCCACCTTCCCCCGCCCTCTCCTGGAAACGCCCGAGGATGACACCCATAATTGGCTAGAAAGGGACTCATCCCTGTGGACGCGTTCTCCGCGTTGTTGTAGGCAAATTCTGCCAGAGGTAACCAGTCCACCCAATCAGTTTCTCTGTCCTTTACATAACACCTCAGATATTGTTGCAAAACCCCGTTTGCCCTTTCTGCTTGCCCATTTGTTTCTGGGTGCCTGGCGGTGGAAAAACTTACCTCCACATGCAACATGCTCATTAGTTTCCTCCAGAACCTAGAAGTAAATTGTTTTCCTCTGTCGCTCAAAACCCTCAAGGGGGCGCCATGCAACCTAAAAATGTGCTCCACAAACAACCTTGCGGTTTCTTCCGCTGTCACTGCATGTGAACAAGCTATAAAGTGGCACATCTTAGTTAGTAGATCTACCACCACCATGACCGCGGTTTTCCCTTTGGATCTCGGTAGATCGGTCATGAAGTCTATGGATACCATCTCCCATGGCCTTTCTGGGGTGGGTAAGGGTTCCAATAACCCCGCTGGCGCCAACCTCTCTCCCTTTGCTCTTTGGCACCTGTCGCATCCCCTGACATACTCCCGCACGTCCTCCCGCACCTTGGGCCACCAAAACTCCCTGGTAACCAACCACATGGTTTTGTGCTGCCCGAAGTGCCCGGCCGTGGGGCTGTCATGCAACTGCTTAAGCACTCGCCCTCTTAGTTCCCCACCTGGTATGTAGAGCGCCCCTTTGTAATATAGTTTTCCGTTCTTTTCCTCAAACCCCCCTGCGTTTTCACCTGTCTCCCTGAGTTCCCTAAGTTTCTCTTGGGCATATTCATCGTTTTCAATACCCTCTACCAGTTCTCTTTGCCCCACCAATGCCGCCCCACAAACCCAGTGGTCCTCTGAGATGATATGTCTTTCTTCCGCCCCTCCTTCCCCCTCCAAGTACTCAGGTTTTCTGGAGAGAGCGTCCGCCCTGACATTCTCAGCCCCTGGCACGTAGCAAATCTCAAAATTGAACTTGGAGAACTCTTGCGCCCATCTTACTTGTCTCTGGTTCAACACTCGGGCTGTTCTCCAGTATTCTAGATTTTTGTGGTCTGTCCGTACTTGAACCTTGTGTTGCGCTCCAATCAACAGGTGTCTCCATCTCTTGAACGCTTCGTGGACAGCGAGTAATTCTCTGTCGTACACTGTATAATTCCTCTCAGACTTGTTCAATTTCCTCGAGAAGAAGGCACACGGCTTCCATTCCGACGTATTCGCTCCTGGCTGCAGAAGCACGGCCCCCACCGCTCTGTCAGACGCGTCGGTTTCCACCCTCATCGGCTGCTGCAGATCCACGTGTAAAAGTTGTTCTTCCGAAGCAAACGCCCTCTTTAAACTTTCGAAAGCTCGCTGCGCTTCTTCCGTCCAGACAAATTTCTTCTTACTGCTGAGACAATCCGTGATGGGGGCTGTTAAATGGGCGAAGTTCTTGATGAACTTCCGATAGAAGTTTCCGAACCCCAAAAACCTCTGCACATCTTTCTTAGTTTTCGGTGACCTCCATTCCAGCACTGCTTGCACCTTGCTAGGATCCATGGCCAGCCCCTTGTCCGACAACCGGTACCCAAGGAATTCCACCTCCCTGGCGTGAAACTGACACTTCTCCAGTTTCACCCACAGCTGGTTTTCTTGCAGTTTGCTCAGTACTTCTCTTACATCTCGCACATGCTGCTCTTCATCCTCTGAGTACACCAGCACATCGTCCAAGAACGCAGCGCAGTTCTTGTACAGCAATGGTCCTAGTACGTGATTAATAAATGATTGAAATACTGCGGAACCCGCCTGGAGGCCGAAAGGCATAACGCAGTACTCAAATGCCCCCAAGGGGGTGAACATAGTGGTTTTCCACTCATCTCCCTTTCTCATACGTATCAGGTTATACGCCCCCCTCAGGTCCAGCTTGGTAAAAATCTTCCCTTTTCTCACCCGGGTCAGAATGTCATCGATTCTGGGCATAGGGAAGGTCACGGGTTCGGACACTGCGTTTAGGGCCCTGAAATCCACAATTAATCTCGGTTTGTCCGAGTTTTTTTTGTCTACAAAGAACACTGGGCTACCCCCCACCGCTCGTGACTCCCTGATGAACCCACGCTTGAGGTTTTTGTCAATAAACTCCCTTAGCTCCTGCATCTCTCTGTCAGACATTGCATACACCTTGCCCACTGGCAATTGCGCTCCTGGAAGTAAGTTGATTTGGCAGTCAAAGGCTCTGTGCGGGGGTAGTTTATCTGCTTCCCTTTCGCTGAAGACGTCGGCAAAATCTGCATATTGTCGTGGTACCCTACCTTGTTCCATTGCTTCTATCTTTGCTAACGTGGCCTGAGTGCCTGCTTGGCCCCCTTTTTCTGTGCAGTGTCCCATACAATGTGCTGACCCAAAGGAAACCACTCTCTGATGCCATCCCACAAGCGGATCATGCAGCGCTAGCCAGCTCATCCCCAAAATGATGGGCGCTCCTCCCAACGTGGCTATATTAAACGCTATCCGTTCCGTGTGTCTTGCCACCCTCATTGTCATGGGGACCGTCTGCTGGTCTACTTCTCCCCCCAACAGCGCCCTCCCATCAATCGTGGTCACCTGCAGGGGATTTTTTAAAGGAATGGTTTGTATCTGATGGGCGGCTGCAAACTCCTTACTCATAAAGTTGCAGGAGCTGCCTGAGTCTAATAGCGCCTTCACTTTTAGTGGGTGTCCGTTTGCCAGCTCCAGCAATACCTCTATTACAAGAGCTGGTCTTGGGGGTTCTGGCGTGGGCACATTTACTGTTCCTTGGCCTGGCTGCTGTGCCCCGTCGGTGGCAGCCAGGCGTTGGCTTTTACTTGCTCCTTAGCTCCTTCTCCCTCCTCCCCAACAGCTCCCGCCATTCCTTGCCATTCCTTTCTTTGCGGACAAACTCTGGCAAAATGACCTGGCTGTTGGCAGAGAAAACATTTCTTGGCGCCTTTCCCCTCCTTCTTCCGCCCTTCACTGGGGTTTGAAATTGCGCGCGCGCGCGCTGTTCCGATTTCCATCGGCTCTGCTGGCAGAGAAGGCTGCTCTGGCATCTCTGGAATGCGGAAATCCCTCCAACGCTCCCCTTTCCCTTCCCGCTTCTCCAAGGCTCTGGCCTCCTGGCGTGACCCTATGGCCAGCGCTGATTTAGTCAGAAGGTCCATAGACTCCGCCCTGGGCCCCCGGGAAAGTTCGTCTTTCACTGCCGAAGATAGTCCTTCTTCGAACAGCATTTGTATCGGTTCCGCTGACAAATCCCATCCTAATTTATGGATCAACATGGTGAACTCAGTCCAGTACTCACGGACAGATCGGTTCCCTTGTTTACACGCCATTAACTGCCTGCGCGCCACTCCCTGCTCAATCTCGCTGGAAAACATCAGATCCATGGCGCGAAAAAACTTCCTTGTGTCCCTTAGGGCTTCATTATTGGCTGCCATTAGTGGCCTCACCCAATCCCGGGCTGTGCCTTCGAGATGCCCAATCACAAAACCAACCCTCGAATCCTCATCAGGAAAATCATCAAACTGCAGATTGAGGGCATATTGCATCTCTGTCCTGAAGGCTTGATAATTCCTGGGATCACCCCCAAACTTCTGCACCAGTCCTGGCACTTTCCTCGAGAGCTGGGCGGCTTTCCCCTTTTCTGCATCATGAGCCCTCCTCTCCTCCAGCCTCGCCGTTTGCAGAGCTAACTGTACCTCCAACATCCTGTACCTTTCTTCCAGGCTAGGACCGGCTGCAGCTGCTCCCCCATCTCCGCCTCCGGCTGGGTTGCTCATGATGCCTCTCTTTGCACAAGCTGCTTTCAGGGACTGTCAGATTGCTGTGGTGGGATAATGAGCAGCTTGTGCGTTAAAGCTGGATCCCTCAGAGCTCACTCTGTGTAGTGAAACCCTGCCTTGAGAAGAGCCCTTGAGCATGGCTCCCTCAGTCGCTGGTAGAATCTGACAGTGGGCGTTTGCGGAAACGTTTCCAACATAAGAGCTGTTTCACAGACATGCGCCTCCTGGATTCCCTGCGTGACAGCTTCCGGCGGGGGGTGGGAGTCCTTATGGGCTGTTCTGATACCTCCTCGCTGTTCTCACTGGAAGTATCCCAGAGCCTCCCCTCCGACTCCCTTTCCTTTGGAGCTCCCGCACTCCCCCTACTGGTTCCCTCTTCTCCTGAAGAAGAGGCTCTCCTATTCTCCTGAAGCCTTCTCACCACCTGTCCTTCCGATGGCAGTTCCCTGACACCTAGTAACCGAGACATGTGTTATATGTAGTCCATCAGGTTTTGACCATGTTATGTTGTCACTGCTACTGCCAAGGTAAGAACTGTTTTGATGGCAGCAACAAGAACAACAACAGCAACCCCTGAAGCTTCAGCAAAGCCAGGATATGAAGAGGTTCACAATGGAACACAAATATTTAGTGTGGTGGATGCATTCTCTCTGCACAGACATAATCACGGAAAAGCCCTCCCAAAGACTTCCCTTTATACAAAATAATTCCACAATGAAAACATATTACAGTATTCAGGTAAAACAAAATATATATATATATATATGGAGAAAATAGTGTTTAGATTTCTTTCTTTCTTTCTTTTTAATGATCAGGAAGGTGTGAGTAAAAGATGACTAAAAAATATTTATTCCTACAAGGTAAGAGAAGCAGAAAAGCAACTGTATGAATTTTAACAAAACAGAGTTTATATAAGCTTTTATATCACATCTCAGGGTTGCTTTTTCCAAGTCACGTAAGGAAGATTTTTCCTTTTAACCTATTGCAAAGCAGGGTTAGATTTACTAAAGAAGATCGCTCTTCTGGCAGTAAGAGGAGATATGATAGCCATTTACAAAGATCTCAAGGGCTGTCGCATGGAAGAGGAAACAAGCTGTTTTCTCCTGCTCTTGAGTTACAAGAAAGGAGATTCCGACTCAACATCAGGAAGAACTTTCTGACAGTAAGAGCTGTTCAGCAGTGGAAAGATCACCCTTGGAAAGTTGTGGACTCTCCTTCCTTGGAGGTTTTCAAGCAGAGGTTGGATGGCCATCTGTCATGGATGCTTTAGCTGAAATTCTTGCATTCCAGGGTGTTGGACTAGATTACCCTTGGATCCTTTCCATCTCTTATGATTCTCTGAGTTAATCTTTGGGTTGCCCCTGTGCTTTCTAAATCAGCCTGGTCCAAGAGCATGGTGAATCTGAACTAAAATTGTCTATCCACGTACATTTTCAGTCTGCTTATTCAAAAGAGTTTATTTACCTTATGTTCTTTATAAATCCCAAGCTCCTTCTCTTTCGCTATCCTTGCTTCTTTTTCTGGAAGAGGACACAAAAAAGTAATATGAAAGCACAAGTGTAATCTGGCTAGTAGAAGACTATGACTAGTTTTAATGACAACTTAACTAAGGGAACTCCATGTATGTCATTCTGAGTTCTATCATGGAATAAAATAATTTTATATGTGCACACAGAATTTCACAGTACTTTGCACAGTTGAAATTTTGAAGCACACACAGAGAACTCTGCTTTAGAGCAGGGAAAGACTGGCTTCATGTTCCATTATCTACTTATAAAAAGAGCAACCCAAAATCTAAGTGACCCACTGGTATATGCTAAGCTGGTAAAGCAGGAGTGCATGTTTGGGATTTCTTTAAAGTTAAGGCACCTCTCCTAACATGACTACAACTCCCATCAGCCCCAACCAGCACAAAGCATCTGGAGTGCACCAGGCTGGTGAAGAACGAGTTAAGGCATAACTAATCATTTGGTTATCATTATACTGCACTCTTTCTAATGCACGTAAGAGGTGTTTGTTGGATCAGATTAAGACCTAGTTCAGCACCAAGAAAATACTAAGTGGTCTACTGGAGAAATGTGACTGGTAAACCATAGTCTACTGCCTGTCCACCCCTGGCCTAGAGGGCCTTTAAGTTAGAAAGGGGGGGAACTGATTTGAAAACCAGTTGTCTAATAAATCCCCCTACCAAACTGTCAAGCTCTGCATGGAATTCCTTTCAAAGAGGCAAACTTCATGTAATGGCTACAGCATTTGGGAGGGGATGGTGAACCAAAGTTCAAATCCCTAAGAAGTTATGAAACTCCTTGAGATGTATTGAGAAAGACAATTTTCTACCAGCCTAACTTGGGCCGGGGTCGTTGTGAGGCTAAAACACTACTCAAAGCTCCTTGGAGGAATGATGGAATACGCATGTAGCAAATGATCAAGTGCAATTTATATTTATATGACTTGAAGCCTTTTTGCATACATTGGCCCAGTTCAGATGCAATGCCAAACTATGTTTTAGTACAATATTCATGTGCCTTAAGCTTGCATGATCCCACCCCTCCTCTGGAGCAGCCATGAAAGAAGATCAGAAGTTTTCGCTTCTGTTTCTAAACTAAACACAGTTCCTCATTACATCCAAACTTTGGGAACTCTAGCTAGTTTAAACTATGTTTTGAAAATAACCCATGATCTTAAGTCTCAATTTGATCCTGGCTTGTTCCCCCACACCCTTCTCATCCCCACTCACCCCAGTTTTTTTTAGTGCCCACCAATCCTGACTCATCTGAACAAAATAGAGCTTAAGCTAACTAGAGTTCATTGAGTTTGGATGGAACAAGAAACTGTGGTTTTAGACAATGGATGCTTAGCACAGCTTTCCCTTAGCTGTGTCAGAGGAGAAGACAGTAGGGGAAGCTTCAAGTGCACTGCTGCTCATGCATGCAAGCAAAACCAATAGTTCAGCACAGCATCTGGACTGGACTATTATCTCAGAAACCCTATCATCAAGGATGTAAAGCACGGCACTATGATTATATTACAAACAACTGGTTGGTTTTGCTGCAATAGCCTAACACAGCTACCCCTCCGGAAATAAGTTTATCTGAACTCATCTTGCTTGCTTGCTTGCAGCTCGCTCTTAGTCATGCCACAATATGCCAAAACCAGTGTTGGTTTCATTTTCATCCTGCCCTTCATCCTGTGAGCTTAAGGTACAGGGTGTACCCCCACATATTTATCTTCCCTTGTGGGGTAGGCTAGACAATGAGAGAGCCAGTAAGCTTTGTAGCTGCATTGGGATTCTCCCCCTCCCCAGTCCTAACTGGATCCCCTATCGACGACACCAACCTTCCCCTAGCTGGTGTTCTCCAGATGTTTTAGACTGGCTAGACCAGATGGGAGATGTCGTCCAAAACATCTGGAGGGCATCAGGTTGGGGAAGGCTGCACTATACCACGCTGGTTGCTAAGGCACTGTTAGAAACCCTGTTGAAAGGCAACAGAATTAGGTCTACAATGAAGTGATTAATCACAGTTGAATGTTTTCAGCCTCAAGACTTCACTACATGACTCACCCGAAAGAGACTTCCATTCATTTGGCTTACCCTTTTGTTCCTTCAGATAATCTGCATTTTCCCTCATCCAGAGTTCTGCTTTTATTTTGGCTTCGGAATCATTAAGTATATACTAGGGACCAAAAGGGGAAAAGGTAAGTGTTTTGTTTTTTTTGTACTTCAGCAGCAGACATAGGAACTCTGCCCATCAGCTGCCGCCCACTCCATCACCTCCTCGCTTCTACCTCTCCTCCGTTGACCTGGCTGGGGCTTCTGCGTGACGGAGAGGAGAGAAAGAGGCATCGGTGTGGCAAAGAGCAGAAGGGGAAGCAAGGCAGCAGAGAGGCAGGTTATAGAATGAGAGAGGTGAAGAAGGATTGGGGGTGTGGAGAAAGGAGAAGCCACCAAAGGAGATCCAGTTGGTAGACAATCTTGAAAAGAGGACCAAGGGAGGGAAGGGAGGAGACAACAGTCATCAGAGCTCCTCAGGGCTCCCTGATACCAGCACTGTAGTCACCACTTTCATTAAATGAACTATTTACAGTTGCATGTATGGAGGAGATACTCTTGCGGGTACCACAGAGCCGTCTAAATCCACCCCTCCTCCTTTCACAACACATATTTAAAGCGCAACACTCTACCAACAAGGAAGTACCTCATCCCTGAGCACCTAGCAGCATTTCTCGAACTTGGATTCTCAGCTCTTGTTGGACTACAACTCCCATCACCCTTGACCACTGGTCTGGCTAGCTAGGGATGATGGGAGTTGTAGTCCAACAACAGCTGGGGACCCAAGTTCGAGAAACACTGACCCTACAGCCAACCATAGCATGCCTCAAAAAGAAAAAAAGTTACAGCGTTTGCCTCTCTTGACATCATTTTGATAACACACTGCAAGCATTTTCATTTTGTAAAAATCTGGTCATTCTTGCAGACAACCACTAAATGTTATGCCAGTTCTCTGTATCTGTAATCTACACCTGACATTGTGTGGGTTTCTCATCACTGTTGCTCTAATCTCTTGCTATTGGTGCTGGTACCACCACTTAAAATTAAAATAATAATCTAAGCGATTATGGCATGCATCGTCAGCAGAATAAAGCAGATATTTTTGATTCCCAGTAAAACAAAATGCATATTGCATGCAGAGACAATTTTATTGGAGGCTGGAGCAGAGTAAGAAAGAGGAAGCATTCTTACCATATCTATTTCACTGTCGTCAATTCCACTTAGATCTAATTCACCATCTCCAGTATTTTCATCTAAATAGAAGCAACAGAAATTTTAATTAGGGTGTGCATTCATTCCAAATCAACTCCGATTCAATCCCTGGCTTTAATCATCTCGGAAGTGCGGTCTTTCTGATAACTGGTTTGCTAACAAAGCAATCTTTCACAAGATGGGGCCCGTCCAAATTAAAAAGGGGGAGAAATGAGGTTTTCCTAACGACACTCTCCTATTGTTGCCGTTTCTTGTGTGAACACAATTTGTCACTGAAGTTAATTAGAGAGGAGAAGACACCAAAAGGGCTTGCCCCCCGCCCCCACCTTGGCTCCTTGCGAATCACCGCTAATATGATTCAATGGCAAACACTCAATTAAATACAAAATGATGGAATCAGAGGTTAGGAACTTTAAAAATTCCTCCAAGTCAAGGACATGCAACATTGGAACAGCTGCTGCCCTGCCCCATGTGACTGGCAAATGCTAGCGCAAATGCAGCCCAATCACAACATCTGCTTTGTGTCTTGCTGAACATACATATGTGTGTGACACAGTTGTAAGATACCTAGGTAGGAGGCCAGCAGCTGAGAAGGAGCACTTGACTGAGGCCCCATCTGCTCTATAATTTAAAGCACTCTCATCCCACATTTAACAGTCATGGCTTCCTGCAAAGCATCCTGGGAACTGTAGTTTGTCGAGGGCTCTGAGAGGTGTTAGGAGACCCCTATTCCCCTTACAGACCTACAACTACAGGGGGGAAACACAGACCCACAACACTCAATCCTTGGAATTGAAGCAGGCATAAGCAGCTCTGGTCAACACTGCCAATTCTCAGAAGCATTGAACTACCTACCCACAGACTGTCTCGCCAGAGTGCTGCATGTTCTAGTTATCTCCCGCTTGGACTACTGCAATGCGCTCTACGTGGGGCTACCTTTGAAGTTGACCCGGAAACTACAACTAATCCAGAATGCAGCAGCTGGTCTGGTGACTGGGAGTGGATGCCCAGACCATATAACACCATATAACCCAGAAGGCAGAGCTAGTCCCATAGATTTATTTCTTTTTACCAACTTTGAGTGAGCTCAGATATCCACTTACCAAGTGCTAGCTTTCTGCAATGTGCACGCAACAGCTTGGTGAATTGTTCACCCAAAATATCCTGCTAAGGAGCAGGAATTCCTCTGCCCAATGCTTTTTCTGCAGTTGATTGTAAATGCCGGGAAGCGAAGGAGTAGGACAATTCCCCTGACTAGTTTGAAGATTAAGACAGACAACCTGCCTAACGAATAGCAACATCCCATCATTTGTTTATTGCATTTGTACCCCACACTTCCTCCAAATTGTTCTGAGAAATACAGGATGCTGCCTTATACCGCGTTAGATTGCCCATCTTAGTCAGTCCTTTCTATTCTGACTGGCAGTGGCTGCAGGGTCTCAGGCACACTAAGAGATTCCAGGGACTGAGCCTGGGACATCCTGCAAACAAAGCACATGCTATTACCATTGAGCTATGGCTCCTTCTCAGCTATGGTACCTCCACTGACGTACACAGTTCTCTCTTAATTGCATTTCAGCTTCACAATGCCCCTGAGAGCTAGGCTGGGCTAAGAGAGGGTGACTGGTCCAATGTCACTCACTTTGGAAAGTGGTGATATGAACCCCCATCTCTCCAAGCGTTCTACACACTCTTGTCTTTGAAGCACCGAAGTGACCTCCCCGGGGTGCAAGACTGGGCAGCGTGTATGGAGGTCCTGGGCTGCCCAAATCTTCCCTCCCCCTTGGATTCACTGATGTGGTCCAAAGGAAAGCAGAGCAATACGTTTGGCACCAGCTTGGCTGCAGGAGTTGCCGGAAGGAGGTGTACAAGGTACCATTCAACCGCCTTAGGGACTGCACTCTGGATTTGTATAGGGTTTACTCCTTAGCCTTTTATTCTCCTGAAAATGTCCTGCATGACAGCAGGTACGGATTGCTCCTGGGGGTTTAGTCCCAAATACTTTCTCATGAATGAGTATAGCCGCAAGGCTGTGGAGGTTTAGGATCAGAGTTTTCACCAATCAGTAGCTACCCGAGTCTTCTTCTTTCCCCCACTTTTTAAAGATGGGGACAAAAACTGCCTGCTTCCAGCCCACTTTTTCTCCAAGAATTCTCGAAGGTTACAGAGAAAGGCTCTGAGATTACATCTGCAAGTTCCTTTAGTACCTGTGGGTACAGCTCGTCAGGCCCGTTAGTTCAATTGTGGGAGAGGCTGTGTGTGCACTAAGATGCCTCCTCTGCTAAAGTGAATGGTGGGGCTCACTCATACAAGATTTACCTAAGTATAAAGTCTCGCTTAAGGACAAAAGAAATGCTTTATTGAACCAGTTCAAGGTCCCCCTAATCTGACATACTATGCAGGAATCACAGCAACCAGCAGGCAGAAGAGGGTGGCCTACCAGTGGGGCCACTAGCAACCTTCTGCCTACTCTTGTTTAAAGTCATTATTCAAAAATTAATAGGCAAACCATATGCTGATTAGGGAATGTTTTCTGCAGCACTAAATTCAGTTTTTTGGGTCATTTACATTTCTTCATCCCCGCTACCCACACAAAAAAGTTAATTTAACCGGTTTGAGCTTTGGGGTATATTTTCCTACTCTAATCCTCCCAAATTTATTCTTAGCGTTTTGTAGAACAGAAAAGGGGAAAGTGCCTGAAACGCACACAAATCCTTAATATGCCAGTTTGAAAATTAGGCCATTTCCATGCGCTGTGGAACAGTTTTTATGTCAACACTTTAATTTTAAACTAATTTTGGAATTTGGTGCCAGTTGTTTCCTCCATCAGTGGCAGTCAGAGAGAAGTCATTTGCCAACTGCCAAATTGCAGGAAAAGGATCTAAGAGGAAGTGATCCGAAATAAGCATGACTTATATCGGAGAGAAGATGTATAGGGAGTAATTGATGGCTCCTGGTCCTGCTTGCAAATAGCCACTCTTCAGACTGTCTGACAGGCATTCATTACGTGCAAAGATTTGCTGAGAACGCGCGGGGCATCCAAGCTCCCAGGTTTTATGTCCCCTCTAAACAAAACTGTTTTGTTATAAAATAAACATCCACTGTAATGCTCAAATTTGAGAAAGGAAAAACAGCTGTTCTGATGTACCACAGCAAACTCTGCTGCAATCATTGCCGAAACCAGCTGAACTGCCCTAACTGCTGAGCATGACCATCTGTTGTCCATTAAACAGCTTGCTCCAGAGGCAGAGAGAGAGAGAGAAAGGAGCTCCTGACTCTTGGCTCTTTGTCAGCCGGGGGGGAAAGGCACCCCCTTTCGGCTCAACTTTTCCAAAGAGTTTCTGAACAATATTCTCATATTTAATAAAAAAATGTCTGAAACGCCGTATTCCATAAACACAGATGTGACCACCCTTTGGCCCATGATCTTAAAACAGCAGGTCTGAATGGTTTTGATGTGGTTCCTTGCAAGTTTCGACTTTCTTCTTCTTCTTTTCCTTCCAGAGGAAGTCAAAGCCTGCAGGGTACAGGTAAAAAACAGGCTCCTGGATTTTTAAAGGAGGTAATGCTTTAGGCTATTAATTCTGTGAGCAGATCAGAGAGTGCCTTTATGGTTAAACAAGGGCAAGGAGCAACAAGCGCACCCGCCACCCCCTTCCCTGCCCATTCTAATCTCTCCAGCGTAACTAGCACCTTCTGCGGCTTTCGTCCAAGTCTCCAAGTCAATTACAGTCCTGAAACTTAAAAGCGCCTGTCATGCCCTTTGCAGCCGCCACCTCCCCCTGCCCCTGCCCCAGGCCTTCTGAAGATAAGCACAAGGGTTGCAAAAGAAGGGGAGGGGGTGCTCAGCGCAGGAGCATACGCTTTGCTTGTAAAAAGTGCTGGGTTCAATCCTTCAAATCTGTGGTCAGAATTTCAGATAGGAGGAGGGCAAGGAAAGACCTCCACCAAAGACCTTCAAGAGCTAGCAACAGTCAGGAATCAATAACCTTGCCTTAGATTGATCAGTTGTGTAGTTCAGTGCAAGGGCAGTTTCACATACCTGTTGCTTATGGATTGGGCTTTGTAAAACTATGTTTGGAACAACTACATTTCTACCTGTCTGTTGACCATTCAGATCTTCATCTAAAGCTCTGCTCAGAAGCCCTCCTTCTAGAGAAATTAGAAAACTAGTAGGAAAAAGCAAGGGTTTCTAAGGAGCAGCACCAAAGCTCTGGAATGACCTCTGGGAGGGAGTACACCCTGAAAACCTGTTTTCTCTGGGAATTAGTTCTCTGGCTTTTTATCACCAGACTAGGACTTGATAACACTATTGATTCTGTGGTTTTATATTGTCTGCCCTTTAAAAAATGGATTTCTAGCAGTTTTACAGCTCTTAATCATATGCAGCATGGCTGGGCACCTGCCAAAGTTTTCCTTTCTGCAGAGGGCACATTGACACTGTAGGAAGATGCGGAGACACATCTAATTTCCCAACAGGAGAACTGCTTGCCATACACCAGTCCTATAGGAAGCTACAGTGGGAATGCCAGCTTGCATTGAAGGCGTGGGGTACAAGACCATTCCAGAGGCCCTTGTGATGAGTCTCTAGGGCAATCATTCATTGCCTTGTAGGAACATTGTCTGACCGCACACAAGAATGGCATCCTCCATAGCTAACCTTTCCTACTGTGAAATGGAAAATTGTCCCAGAGGCCTGTGCAGTAAGTATCACAGTGGCCTCTAATGCGATCTCCCTTTTTCTGATGGAAACAGCAGCAGATGACCCTCTCTCACTCCTTTTAGGCCTCCTTCAACTGACAAGGCTAAACGCTCAGCTCCACCCTGCCCACCTGGAAATGAGAGCTCAACCCAGAGTCTTCAGGCAATCTCATCTTCCTTGTTGGGTGCTGGCAGAGGAGACCAGCAAAGCAGGGGCATGGGGAAGGTTAAAAAATCCAGCTCTTTCTTCTTGTGCAGAATCTTGGGGTTACCTTGGCACAAAATGTATTTGCAAAGAGCACAAGAGTTCCCGATGCAAGGCTCATAAGCATGTTCATGTGACCAGCTGCACAAGATTTAAAGAGAGATGTGCTGGGGCAGACACAAGCCACAGGCAAGGCGCAGCCAAAGTTAAGCCCATTTAAGCCCCACTGATACCGGAGGAGTGTGTGTGCTTAAAACTCTCCCACTGAAAGCTTAAGAGGACTGGACTGAGCCCTACATCTTAAGTATTGCATACTGCTACTTGCAGTGGAAGAAGTCGTTACTTTTTGTCTTTAGCTTTAAAAGAATGCATTGATTTGAGATTATAATTTGAAAAAGGCGCTGATGACATCACAGCCTTAAGGACGTTTCTTATTTCTCTGACAGAAGGACAAAACTATGTCCAAATAAGAGGATTTCCTTAGAGCCAGCCACTAAGTGGATTGCAGGGAATCCTCTGAAGCCTGTACAGCTAAGAACACTTCAATTTTACTGAACCAGGCTATTAAATAAGTACTATGCTATAAAACAAAAACGATTTGTGCTGTATGGTTCCATGGTGGTTAATTTTTTTAAACGCTTTAGCATAGATGTCAAGAACTTCAATGCAACAATAATTGTTGGGTTTGCAAATGAAACAGAAATGTTGTAGATTTCCACTGCATGATCCAAACTATGGATTTTAACCTTGGAAAATCAATTGGGCTATTCATAAATAAGCACTTTCATGCCAAGACATAAACCAAACATGAGATCTAAGCCACAAACACTAACGTAAACCAAATGCACGATGAACAGCTATTTGCCTCACCACCCTTGTCCATTCTCAAACCACTATCGGTCTATAAAATCAGCTGCCAACATTCTGTTGCACTTTAAGAAACAGAATGGATTCTTCATATGCAGATGAGGAATTCCTGAAGGTTCCCAAGGTGGGGGCAGCCGTCTTCATTGTTCGCAAGCTGGGTGCCATTTTGAATCGCGGTGGCAGACCAAAATGTGACTTTGGAGTGACTTCACCTATTTTGGTCCAAACTCACTTAAAGATTACAATACTTCTTGGTTTCCTAAATGTCCCAGGCAGCGCTGGGCACTCCCCACTAGTCAGTCTGTAAAATGAGCCACTACCCTTCTCTTGCTATTCAAGAAGTAGCATGGATTCCTCATATGCAGAGGACGGGATGGCGATATGCATATAGCAGCAAGCTTGACCCTCAGTGACAGGAGGAAGGGATCACCAGAGGCAGAAAATGAATTTAACATCAACCCCAATGGTGTCTGTGGAGCAAACACGTTATTTTCTACCCTACCAGTGAAATAATAAGAATGTTCTTTTCTTGTACTCCGCCCATCTGACTGGGTTGCCCCAACTACTTTGGGCAGCTTCCAACAAAGTATAAAGGAACACACGGAAACATCAAACATTAAAAGCTTTCCATACATCCATATGCAGTGGGGGAAATGTCTGCACCTGGGAACTCTGTTGTACCAACAGCAATATCCCTAGCACTAGGCAGATGACAAAACTAGACATTAAACATAGTTCTAGATCAATGTTTCCCAAATTTGGGTTTCCAGCTGTTTTGGTAGTCCAAAAACAGCTGGAGACTCAACTTTGGGGAAACACTGTTCTGGATATTCATAATAGGGGCAAATATGTCTTCCATTATGCCTCTTTCTCTCTTTGTATGTGTGTGGAGCCACAAGTGGTTATGATTTGGAGTAGAGAAGGAGTGACGCTCCCCTGACTCCTTGCTTTTTAAATTATGATTGCCCTCGCAAGGGATTATTTCCCCAACAGTTGCACATATCTACCTGAAAGTTCTGCCTACCAGGGAACTATAATTGAAACCCTTTGCCCACAGGCATAATGATAGGATAGGATGTAGCACCAATCTTTGAGCTGCCTCTCTTTGTCACATTCCAGCCCAGTCTTCCTAAACCAGGTGCCCTCCAGATGTTTGGACTACAAGTCCATGGAACTGATGGCTGGCTGGAACCGATGGGAGGAGGGTACTTGGGTGGGGAAAGCTGCTCTAGCAAAAGTGGGAGACCATCACACCAGCGATTCACATTTCCTGATGGGAGACCTTTCTAGGTATGCAGGTCCCACAGGATGAAGAACATGGAGCATGTGAGGTGACAGCTGTCCTGATAAAAGTATCACTCCAAATGTTGAAAGCAAGGTTTCAAGTTACACAGAACTATTTTTCAGGCTTGGCTGAAAACAGGTAGGGATGATGGGAGGAATTAAAGAGATGATGAGACATGCCCAGGCTCTCTCTCTCCCACTCCACCATGTGGGGTTTAAAACAAAGGAGGAGGGTTTAAAAACAGGAATTGTGTTAACTGGATTACAAACCATCTGACCTTGCCAAAGGGATTAGGTTACACAGCACACCCTGAGGTATAAGGCAGCAAAAATGTCAACGAGATGCACAGAAGGAGATTGCTAGCAAGGAAATGCGAAGGAATTAGATTTTGAGGCATTTCCCCATCTCCAGTCCTATTCTGGTCTCTCAAGAATCCCCGTCAGTTTCTTTCTGCTGCCAGATTGTGCCGTCAAGGCTTCCCACAGAAGCCAGGGAGAAAGGAGAAATGGCTGATTCAGCATTTGACACCTTCCAGGGTGGCTTCTGCAGTTAACGTGGCTTTTAGGCTTGGTCATGCTGCGGTACAAAAAGGGGCCTGCGACCCATAATGGTGGTATGGGGGCCTTCACTTGGCTGGGCTTTCAAGCAAGCATATGAGCTCACTTATGGCCACACCATCTCTTCCAGATGTTGTGGACGGCGCTCTCGTTTGTAGGTTTGTGCTCCTGCAATTCCAGGCTCTAATTTTGGAGCTGGAAATCAAACCACCCAAAAGAAAAATTTATACAACAAAACGTTTTCTGCTTACCATGTTTTAAAAAAAGAAAATAAATGCCAGTTCTGTGAAGTATCTTACATATAACAGAGCCCAACTTCTGTTGTTAAAATCAAACATGTATTGTAAGTCCGTGGTAGCTTCCTTTCTGGGGCTAACAACACCTTAGGGAGCAATTTTGTTGTTGCAGAGGCTTGGGGGAAAGAGTTAAACCCCAAGGTCCCAGTTAAGGACCCTCACCCCCCGCCCCACGGCTGCTGTTTAAAGGAAAAAAACAAACGTGACAAATGCCATTATGAATTAAACATCACATCTGTTCTGGCCTTTAACAATATAAGCCCTAAAGCTGCAACACTGAGACTTTTGCAAAGCTGTTCAAACTTACTTGCTGCTGCTGCTGCTGCCGCTGCCGCCTGAATACCCCAGTGAAGCCCAAAGCATGTGTTTTATTTCTGTTTGATGTCCTGTTTTAAATTATGGCCTCAGCAGTAATGAGGCAATGCAAGATTTTTCAGTGGTACTTTGGACAGCTCCATGCAGGGCTCAGGCTGGAGGTCTCATAAGAGCGGAGTTCTTATGTTGTTTCAGCAGCAGTAGTCCTCACGCTGAGCCTTAAACAGCAGCTTCAGCTCCAGGTCAGTAGCTAGCTCTGCCTTCTGTGAGTGGAGCCCTTTCATTTTAAAGGGCCCAGCCTGCTTTGTTGTTGTTTAGTCGTGTCCGACTCTTCATGACCCCATGGACCAGAGCACACCAGCATGCTTTAGCAACTCTGACTGATCTGGAAAGACTGTGTTTCTGCTGGGTGTGGAGCTTTTATGCAGCCCAAGGGCCACTTTCCCTGCTGGGAAACCTTCCAGGGGCCAAAGGCCTATAGGTGAATCCAGAGGCAAAATTGGAAATTCAGATTCACTAATGTGGAGCACAAATAGTGTGGCAGTTACCGTATTTTTCACTCCATAAGACGCACTTTTTTCTTCCTAAAAAGTAAGGGGAAATGTCTGCACGTCTTATGGAGCGAATGCATGGTCCCTGGAGCCAAATTGCCCAGGGGCAAAAAGCAGATCATATTTTGGTTTGGTTTGGTTTTTTTGAATGAGGGAAGTAGGTGTTGAAACAAAGCCGCTGATCGTTTGCAGATCGGGGAGAGACATAAGGGATGCTAGAGATAAAGGAGGCTGCCTGGGAGCGGGGAGGTAAAGACAGCAAACTTGCAAAGGGGAAAAACAGGAAGACTAAAGCAATAAGGAGAGAAATTAGAAGAAAAGTAGGAGCAAAAAACTGCTCCAGCTAAGGAAAAGACACTAAGGCAAATAAGAGGGAAGAGAGTGTTGAAAGGAAACAGCTGAACGGTGGGATCAGAAGAGAGATAAGGGACACTAGGGGAGGGTGCCTGGGAGAGAATTTTTCTGAGAATTTTTCTCACTCTCCTAAGGCAATGATCCCTCGCGATGTCATCTAGCGGGCTCAGGGGACAGCCCATGGTATCATGTGCTGTGTTCACCACCCTCTGTAAAGACTTTCAGTTCATGGCTGTCAAGCCAACGTACCACACTGTGATAACAATATGAGAGGACACTTTCTATTGTGGACTGGTAGAAGGAGGTCATCAATTGTTGTTTAACATTGTTCTTTCACAAGACCCTGAGAAAATGGAGTCTCTGTTGGGCCTTCCTAACCACCTGAGTTATATTGTTTTTCCAAGTGAGCTCTTCACTAAGGTAAGGTTTATGGGGATTGTAGTCCAAAACATCAGAAGAACGCCAGGTTATAAGATGCTGGTTTATTCTAACTACCAGCAGGTCTCCAAGGCCACAAGCAGAGTTCTTTCTGCTACCTGAGATCCTTTTAACCGAATATACCAGGGAATGAGCCATAGGCTTTTTGTGAGCAAAGCATGTCTATGACAGAACAGGATGTGTTTGCTCCAAAAATACCAGTGAAACACTAAAAGCACAATAGCCATCCCCTTGACATTGGATATCCAGAATGAGCAAGTTCAGTTTAAAATATTGCATCACTTCTGAAAGATGCTCAGGCTTGGGTTCTAGCTAGCCTCAGTAGGAAGATAATGCCATACATGCAAATGCCAGTACATTGACAACATTTGTTATGCATTTAGGCTATTTTTAGCTCACTTTTCAAATCGCATTAATTCTAAAAGTGGGACACAATGAACAATGCAAATAAAATAATAAATGCAACAAGGAAATAGCAGAGGGATAAGATAAAAATCAAGAATCAACATTAAAAGCAGTATTGTAGATAGAAGAGAGGAGATTATCTCTTATCAATCTAGGCTTTTAAGGCTAGAGAAAGCATGCTGGCTTCTTAAAACTGTCCATTTACGCAGGGCTGGACAGAAGCTGGCTCTACATGCGGCAAGTCAAACAGAAGCTGCTTAGCCTGCCTGCCATTTATTAACATACCTGTTTCATAGTCCCAGGAGTTTGGAAAAGCTAATGAAACCTTTAACATTATAGAGCAAGACATGGCCTGTGGCTAATTTCGTTTTTACTCTATTTAAGATCTTTCTTGCCAGAAAACATAATTATATCCTCAGATCAGGCTTTATGCACTAGGCCAGGGATAGGCAAACTAAGGCCCGGGGGCCAGATGTGGCCCAATTGCCTTCTAAATCCAGCCCGCGTATGGTCCAGGAATCAGAGTGTTTTTACATGAGCAGAATGTGTGCTTTTATTTAAAATGCATCTCTGGGTTATTTGTGGGGCATAGCAATTCGTCCATTCCCCCCCCCAAAAAAATATATAGCCCAGCCCCCCACAAGGTCTGAGGAACGGTGGACCAGCCCACGGCTGAAAAAAGTTGCTGACCACTAGCCACCTCCTTAGCACCACTTTTAAAAGGCAAGCTGAAGGTCAAAAAAACCCTATGACTCACCAAATGCAAAAAGAGAAAATGAGATTCAGCCCAGCTATTATATCTTCTGTCATGTACCCATTTTATCTTGAAATATGTGTGAGTGTGTCTGCATGTGTATGAGAGAACTAGAAGGTCCCCATCACCACACACACATGCAATTATTAAAATAAAGAGTGTCCCCATGGACACACTACTGGCAACCTAAGCAGCAAATTGGTACAATTCTACCATGGAAACAAATCAGGAAGATTTAACTACACAAACCACTGTACCAGTTACAGATAGGTAGCCGTGTTGGTCTGCCATAGTCAGAACAAAATAAAAAAATTCCTTCCAGTAGCACCTTAAAGACCAACTAAGTTAGTTCTTGGTATGAGCTTTCGTGTGCATGCACACTTCTTCTGAAGAAGTGTGCATGCACACGAAAGCTCATACCAAGAAGTGTGCATGCACACGAAAGCTCATACCAAGAACTAACTTAGTTGGTCTTTAAGGTGCTACTGGAAGGAATTTTTTTATTTTGTTTAAACCGCTGTAGATACTTTCATGTCTTCTAACTTGCATCTTGCTGTGTACTTAGCTTTTCACTTGAATCAATCAATCAATCATTAGTATTTGTAGCCAGATCCCCATTTGAACCTGCCCACCCCACCCCCCACCCCGCCTCTACCAATTGCTCTCCAGGTTCCAGGTGCACATTTGCAAAAGTGAACGTGCTCTTGTTTGAACCCACGGGGGGGGAGAAGCATGGGGAGAGTTGTAGTAGCCAAGTGCTATAGAAAAGACGTAAGAAAAGCCTGTTGGATAAGGCCAACATCTTTATTGAGCTGTCCTGGTCAGTCACCGCCAGTTTAGACCCCATCAGCATATATGTGAAATTAAGATTACTTTTGCCCAAACAGGCATCACTCAACACTTGCTTCCGTTCAACAGTGTTTGCCATTTTACCACCCATTCACTCCGTCTGGAGAGGTCCTTTGGGGCATTTTTTAAAGGTGGCAACCATTTCTCCCCACAAAAAGCTCCGAAACGATGCTGCACTGAGAAAAGCAAAGGATGGCCATTGATGTTAGCTCTGCTGCCGCCGCTATCACTGATAGCAACAAAAACGTTAGGAAGGATGGATGGATGGATGGATGGAAGGAAGGAAGGAAGGAAGGAAGGAAGGAAGGAAGGAAGGAATGAGCATCAAAAAAATGTGAGGGCCATAATGAGACAAACAAAACACAGAACAAAATAGGCTTCCGGCAACAAAAGCAAATAGAATCTCAAACTGGGAAAAACTTTACTGACCTTCCATATATTTTGGACACATGAATCCCTGGGAGAAGCAGAGGGATGCTAAAGGACAGGGAATGGGCTGTGTGGCAGAAGGTACACAGGTAGGGGTGTGAAAAGGAGACAAAGAGGACTTTCTGTTCTTTACAAGGGTCTCCCACATGTCAAAGCCTGCTCAGGGGCTCAACTGTGCAAGACAGACAGAAATAAAAGTGGTACAGAAGGAGCATTTCCAATTATTTTCCTAAGAACAACTGAGGGCTCAGTAGTGAAACAAGGACATGCTGTACTTGTTTTTAAAAGCTTAGAAATGCTATATATCCATGACTTCCCAGGTTGCTAGATAGCTTATTGGAAGGAAATATTTCCTTCCAGCGTAAACACTAAGCCTTTGTAACATGCAGACCTCCAGCATACGAGCGCCAGTGTATTCAGGCGGGC
The DNA here is from genome assembly GCF_951804945.1 of Podarcis cretensis. NCBI lineage: Eukaryota > Metazoa > Chordata > Lepidosauria > Squamata > Lacertidae > Podarcis > Podarcis cretensis. The sequence goes on along the minus strand of NC_137170.1, from coordinate 11,907,704 downwards.
CAAGCGAGGTGGGCCTCAAAAGTCGCTGCAAAGGATAGACTAACCAAAAGCTGTCACAAAAAACCGAGTCCGACAGTGATGCATTTAGGCACAGACGAAATAAAGCAGGACCAAGTCAACTGACCTCTGCTGGCAAAGAGAGCCGGGAAATTAATGACTCGGAGGAGAAGTTGGCCTTTGTTCCAAAAAGGCTTTATAAGTCAATGCACAAGCATCTTACAAGCAAACCAAAACTTGACAGGTAGCCAGTACAGCCGGGCCAGGCTTGGGCAGGAAGGGAGAGGGGGAGGGAACGCAGCTGAGCCAAAAATAAAACAGCCTGCGATTGCCAAACTCATAAAAGCATTACAAGGATCTATTTGTGAGGCCACAAAAACACAGCTCAGAATCTCTGCACAAGGAAAGGTTTAATTCTGGAAATATTTCTCAGATGCTCAGACTTTGCCCCACATAACCGAAGGGCACGGCTGCGACGGCAGAAGCAGATTTCACCACCGACCGAGGGGGCGGAATGGGGAGAAGCGCCACGACACTCGCGCCAAGCGCATACAATCGCATGCTTGTGTTTGGCTCCCATAAATCCACCCTTCTGCCGCCCTAACAGGTTGTGTTGTAAAGGGACAAATAATCCCTCTTCACTGAGAAAGGTGGAAGTTGTGTACTTTTGCTCTTCTTTGTGGCAATTGTGCTGCGCCAAGTTCTGTGGGGCATTTTGTCCTCTGAGCTATTTAACATCAGCATGAAACTGCTAGGATGGGCCGTTTCCTGTTGCTTCTTCGCCCGCCCCACTTAATTTATAAGTTCAGGTGTCACAGAATGTGGGGGTACAGAAGAGTGGGGTGCAGTGGGTTGGGATGAAACAGAATTGAGTGCAGTTCTTGTGGGTGAGAGGCTTTGATCGGTCAAAAGGAAACGAGATGGGAATACCAGCTTCAGCTGGTAGACGAGTGTTGGTGCTTTGGTCTATGAAATATTTTGGAGAAGCAACACTCCATTTAGTCAAGCACCCCCAACCTTCGGCCCTCCAAATGTTTTCGACTACAATTCCCATCATCCCTGACCACTGGTCCTGTTAGCTAGGGACCATGGGAGTTGTAGGCCCTCCATCTGGAGGGTTGGGGATGCCTGGTTTAGGTAAAGGTCTTACTTGAATTTAGGACTCTCTAATCTGTGTCCAACACGCTAAGCACTGGGTTACGCTATCACTCCTCAAAAGAAGAGTTCCCAAAGCACAGTTGCTTAGCCACAGCTGCACAGCAGGCTGCCAAAAAGGCCGGGTACAAACGGTAGTGAAAAATAATAATTCAAGAATACATAAGCAGTTTTGAAACACAGTGAGCATTACAGCTGTGTAGCACTCCAGAGAAGCGAGATTTCCCCAGCAGAATGTGTGAAGGAGTGCTGTTACTTCCATTAACTCAGCAACAAACTTTTACCACAGTTATTACGTGGAGGACAGAGTTGTAAATTAATATTTCCCCCTCCCCGCTCCCGACAATCTGAATTCATTCATGGTAACTGTGCAGAAGCCCTCTCTTATTTATTTGTGTGATCACAGTTTTTAAAACAGGTTATAAGAGAATGTGGCGTTCTTCCTGATTCGTCTGAAACAAAGCTTGACTTCTTGTGCAGAACCTGGGCTTTTTGCTAGTTTTACCTTCCTCTGGATTATTTAACTGTGGAAATTATTGCCCATATGGCATCATGATTCTGAAAATGCCCCAATTTGCCCTTTCCTTTTGTTACTAAATCAGTAGGTTGCCCTCTTAAGTTCTGCCATATTTTCTTTTTTGTATTTTAACCGGAAGGAAACTTGCCTTGTAACAAGAGAGGTGCTAGAAGGTCGCTGTGGCCATTTGCAGCACATATTTGCAATCTAAACATATCAAGATGAAACTGATCTTATCAGTCAGTGCCTAGAAATGGAGTAAAAAAATTTCTGGACTGCTTACGTAGTTAGTGGTTTGGCAGTACTACAAGGAAGCATGAGTGCAGGGTACACATGGTCGGGGACCCAATCCATCAAGTACCGTTCTTGTGGCAAACCGCACACAGACACAGACACCCAGCATTCTTGTAAGAGGATCGGAGACCTGGTGGAATGGATACGTTGAATGCCAGAAGCATATGGCCAACCCAGATTTGAAAAGCAACCAAGCATGTCAGCTGGGTGAAAGTATCACGCTGAAAGCCTGTAAGAATTCTTGAGCCTATGTTTTGACAGTGGAACAGTCTCCCTCGGGAAGTTGTGGACTCTCCTTCCTTGGAGGTTTTTAAGCAGAGGTTAGATGGCCACCTTTCATGGATGCTTCAGCAGTGATTCCTGCAATGCAGGGGGTTGGACTAGATGACCAGTGGGTCCTTTCCAACTCTACGATTCTATGAAAGGGGGAGTGTTAAGTGGGGATTCAGTATTGAAATCACCCCATAGTTCTGTTGTTGTTTAGTCGTATAGTCGTGTCCGACTCTTCGTGACCCCATGGACCAGAGCATGCCAGGCACTCCTGTCTTCCACTGCCTCCCGCAGTTTGGTCAAACTCATGCTGGTAGCTTCAAGAACACTATCCAACCATCTCGTCCTCTGTCGTCCCCTTCTCCTTGTGCCCTCCATCTCTCCCAACATCAGGGTCTTTTCCAGGGAGTCTTCTCTTCTCATGAGGTGGCCAAACTCTTGGAGCCTCAGCTTCATGATCTGTCCTTCCAGTGAGCACTCAGGGCTGATTTCCTTCAGAATGGAGAGGTTTGATCTTCTCGCAGCCCATGGGACTCTCAAGAGTCTCCTCCAGCACCATAATTCAAAAGCATCAATTCTTTGGCGATCAGCCTTCTTTATGGTCCAGCTCTCACTTCCGTACATCACAACTGGGAAAACCATAGCTTTAACTATATGGACCTTTCTTTCCAAAAGGAAAGAATGGTGAGGAAACCAGCCAAAAGAGCCTCCTCTTTACATCAACAGGTCAGAACAGGTTGGCTGATACTTCCCGATTACTATAAAGGCCTCCAGATCAGCTAGAATTCCTCGCTGCTCAGGCTAGCAAGCAAGATTAACCTGGAAGCTTTCAGGCTGTTTGTGGCTTCCTCCCCGTGTATTTTTTCCATCTTGAACTCCACAAGAGCTACGTTTGACAAAGAGCAAGAGAGAAAAGCTCTGGGGTGCACATGCCATAAGTCTGCGACAACTGCCTAGCTAGGTCAACAGCCACAGACTCCAAAATACAACAAAAAACTACACCTGTATTTTATTGCACAATTTCTCTCATAACAGCTATGCTAACTGAGCCACATTTACCCAAATGCCTTCCCTTGTAAGGTTTCTCTTTATGTTTGATTTTGTTTTTTGGTGGGTTTTTTTAAAGAAGAGGTCTCATTTTAAAATGCCAATAGGTAGATTCTGGATGGTCGAGGCTATTCATTTAAGGAGAATCGTTTCAAGAGTACATTCTGCTTTATGAGGCGAGCATGAGACCGAAATAGACAAGCAACTTTAATGTGGTGGAAAGAAGGGGGGAGAGAGAGAGAAGCAGCAGGGACAGCTGCAGAGAGAATAAACTAACTAGCATGAGAAATTAGCAATTTGGTGCTAGTGAAGTGCTAGCTTTCTGCATTTCAATTATGGCTTGGGCAGCTAAAACGGCAAAAAAACCAACAACAGGTAATGGGGATGGCATGTTGAATTTATAGATTTCGCTTACCTTGCCCAAACTAACAGGTTACATAATTTGTGTTGTCCCAAGAAGCACCTGATAAAAACATGTTAACAGTTCCTTCCATCTGCACCTCCCTCAATGAAATCAAGTGTTGATGAAGCCTTGCAGCATTAACAGCACAAAAACTGATGGAATAGAGCAGTGGGGTCAGGCCCCACCCCACACTGAGAGGTCCTGGACACAGACAAATTAGATTAATTCATGGAGGAGAAGGCTACCAGTCATAATGACAATGTTCTACCTCTACTGCTGGAGACAGTATGCCCTGAATACCAGTTTCTGGGAATTGCGCACGGACAGAGAGAGAGATGTTGCGCTCAGGTTGTGCTTGCAGTCTTCCCATGGGCATCTGATTGGTCACTGTGAGTACAAGGTGGTGGGCTAGATGGTCCACCAACTGGTCTGATCCAACTCTTCATGTGTTAGAAAGACCATTTCCTTTCGGTACTTTCCTGATACTTTGGGCTGTAGGCATAACATCGACTACCCAATTCCAGTCAACCTGAGCAGGGAACTCTTGAGTTTAGGGCATGTCAGTTCCAGATCTCATTTTGCTCTCTGGCTCCAGCAACCCAAGATGGTGCCATAGAAGGGTAACTGGAGGAGGAATGAAGGGAGCAGGGATTGACATAGTGACCGATTTGTGCAGGGGTTTCATTGCAGACCCACATACAGGTCGGCGGGGCCCACGTAAGGCCACCCTGCCTCATCCCCCCCCCCTTTTAGTTAGGTTTTTGGGGTACTTCCAGGTTTGGCACAATGCCTCAAGCAGTTGTTGCCTATATTTCTTCTCTTCCCAGGCATTTTAACAGTCACTATGCATGTGTATTGGGGGAAGGGGAGCAATCTTGATTTGTGTATGGACGCTTTCAAGATAGGCTGCTTTCCCCCCATACCTGCAGTGCTTTTGGAGAGTAGTACCTGCTTTCCGTATGCACAAAACTGAACGATCTGATAGCAGGGGAAATATGTACTCACCTTAAAGCACCAGGCTGCAGTTTATATGTTGAGACTAACATATTGGGATTCATTTGGATAAGCCTATAATAATGCTTGGGGGAGCTTCATGTCATTTTTTAAAATTGATATGGAGAGGCTCACTGTAAGGCTGTCAATTTTTGTCTTTAAGAATAAGCTGACCTCATTAATTGCCTAATTATATCTTATTTACTTGGACCAGTATGTCAACCACCAATACCTTTCCACCCATAGATACAGGGGTGGGGGTAAGAGAGAGAGAAGTATAGACATGGACGAATGTTTGAAGTCAAAACTGAACACTGGGAGAGCTAATAATAACAATACTACTAAGAATAATTTTATTTCTTATACCCCACCCATCTGACTGGGTTGCCTCATCCACTCTAGGCAGCTACGAACAAAAATACAAAAAATAAAATAAAAGCAAACATTACAAGCTTCCCGAAACAGGGCTGCCTTCAGATGTCAACAGGACTGCCTTCAGGTGTCTATATAGTTAACTAGAGCAACTAA